>NW_026933775.1:0-5796 GCF_032062105.1 Saccostrea cuccullata
CATTTTTTCTATCCCTAGTTCTCTGTAACCGAAAGCTCTGCAACGAAAAAAGTGTTGTAAGCACTAGTGTGTCTCAGATTGTAATGATTTGATAATGCCCACTCCGCCTCCCCCTGAACCCCTGTCCTTGAGGCGCCGATTTTCATAATTGTAGAAGAGGCATTTTTTAATGTCATTTATCTGATAAATACTCAGGAGTAGAATTAGACATAAAGATTATGCGTTTACACTTCCTTACAATATGTATCAACAACCACATCCTACATTAGAACTCCTGACTCAGGGGGTACTAGTATGTAATTTACAATTCTAATAAAACACCATTGCTCATCAATACCATGTTTCAGGTTATCTGTTAAATAAACAGGAGAAAAGGATTTAAATTTCAACTTTTAAAAGAATTTATACTTTCTTCAATTCTGTAGTATGTCACCAGAGACCCGCCATAATTTTAGAACCCTTGACACGTGGGCTTTGAATTTTACATTTTTCTGGGGATCTTAACTCTTTTTACAGTCATGTTAACAGTATGACTGGTTTATTTCAGGAAACAATATAAAAAGTAAAAATAATGAACAAAACAATCCATAAACAATACAAATATGTGAAGAGGGCATAAAATACAGGCCATAAAGTCTTAGAAAATTTCATTAATTTTTAAATACTAGAAATATGAGAAGAATCCTTCCTTAATTATATTGTTGGGTAGTAAATATCAGAACAGAGAATGAAAACGGAAACGTTGAATAAGAGCTTGGATTTTTTGTCCCATTTGAGAATTTTTCATTCAAAAAAAGACGGTAAAAGGCTTCAAATTTCGACATACTCGGCTAATGATAGGTGTTTCTCCTTTTATGCTAAAGGTGATGACTTCAACTTTCGTAAACTTCTCTTACTTATGCAGCATTGCTTATATACCTTTATGAACTGCATACGGGGTTTAAGTCTTCCAGTTAATATGATACGCAAAAATATGCTCTACGTAAAAATAACATTTTTACTGAAGCATCCTTTTGACAAATAAGTCAATAAGACAAGGATATAAACTATCTTGTTTAAATTAATCATTTCCTTTCTATGGTCGATGCAATGACCTTTTCAACAAAGAAAGTCCATCATTAAACCGAATGCTGACAGACGTTTTACACACCAATTGCTATAGGAAATTATTTACTATGAGTTGTCTACAGATTTTGCCACTTTCCCGGTCATAACAAAAAACACATGACGGGTTTAGCCAGTCGGCAGGGTATGCTTTCTCTCCTTGGCACCTGATCCCATCTCTGATATTTTTAAAGGTCCGTGTTTACTTTCGAGTTGTATTGTTTTAAGGAATTTTTTGCTAGATTCCTTTTTTTTTTAATCTCCATATTTCACTTTGAACAGGGTATGCTTTCTCTCCGTGGCACCTGATCCCATCTCTGATATTTTTAAAGGTCCGTGTTTACTTTCGAGTTGTATTGTTTTAAGGAATTTTTTGCTAGATTCCTTTTTTTTGTTATCTCCATATTTCACTTTGAACAATGTCAAATGGTACTAGAAAGGATGGCCATTTCAAATCTTTCTACATTTAGTATGAGTACCCTGACATAGTAAGGTAGGTGGTAAATATATGAGTTACATTGGAAGACGTGAATGATTTGTATGTAATTTTTAACAATGCGCTTTTGGTGCATGGAACGTACGGTCTTGTTGTTTCTAAGGATAGTTTAACTTTCTCACTTAATTATTTATTGTTGTTCCTTTTTTTTTTCTTGAGATTGACAATACGTTGAAGATCAAATTACTGCAAACAAGTGTAAATTAGAGGAGAAGAACCAGTTGTAAGATAGAATATCAGGAATCTTAACTCAAGCATAAGAAGAAACCTAATAAAATTGTGCTTGATTGCCGCCATTAGCACGCCTCGGTTGACGACTGGTAACGTTTTTGACGTAAACAATGATCTTGATCCTTCGTCATTACTGGAAACTCATCGTATAACTTTAATAACGGGATATATTTCTCTGTCGATCACTCTCGGACCGAGATTGAAAGATTTCTTATAAATAAGTATACTATAATTGTCTTTTTTGCTTTATCCCAAGATAGATTGGAGGTGTTTTTATTATATGATAAGAATGTACGATTATTCATATATAAGAAAGTCGAGAAAAAATACTGGACAAAGGGATTAGTTAAATTGACAAAGATAATGCCAGAATCTTCAAACATGAAGAAAGATATTGTTTTACTGAGTAATCACGTCAAATATGATCGTAAGTCAGAATATAGTATTGTCCAAATTATTAAGATAATGATAACTGATATTGAAAAGATACAATAATTATATACATCAGACTGATCCATCGTATAACATCAATCTGATACGACCCAGTTCCTGGAATGGTGCTACCATAAAGAAGTCAATAAATATGTTGTGTTATGTTTATTTATAGGACCTTATTGATGCATCAAGATTGATGCATCATGAAAATAGTAATTATTAAGAATCCTAGATGGCAATATCCTTTAATCAACCTGATCATATTTGATTAGATGGGATATATCTGAAATATTGAAATAATATTGAAATAAGATTTTGAATAAGCTAAAAGACACATCTTTGTAATAATTTTTCTACGTGTTTCTTTAGTTAATACAAAACTATCATAGCTACTTTCTTTCCTTACGACTCTTAAAAATTCTGAAATTTTTGTGGATTCTGTATGATTACTGAATATAAATTTTCATATTCGAGCTTAATTAATCAACTGATACAACACACAAATTACGAGTAAACATTCTGAGATTTAATGATCAAATTCCTAGAAAATAACCAATGACTATCAACAATTCTACCTTATTTGGAGATATACTTTTATCAGGTAACATACATGAAAGGGGAATTGAAAATGTTTACCAATGTCTTCTGTGTATCTTTCCTGACTGATTTGGAATGGATACAGTTTCATACTTACGTGTTTTCCACCAGAAGGTCGGGAGTCCAGACCTCTCCTCTGGACACTAAAATTTCCTTGACATTGTTGAAATCTGTGGCATTCCAGGTTAGAAATTCGTCCGTCCACGCCTGAAAGAAAAATGATAAATCACAGTTATAAAATCATGGTCTTTGTATGCATAAATGAAGACAAGATCATGAAACATTCAATATACTAGATATTTTCCCTTAATATTAAGATTCTACAATTTTCTTATAAAGATGCTGCTGCTAGTTATTCCACTTTCTCATTAAGAACTTTTGGAAAGAGTTTGTCGTGTGCAGCTGATAACCGGAAAGTACTTCAAGTGTTTTATCAATATATACGACATGTAAAAAAAAGAAATTTTGAAGAAAAAAATATTTTCCCGCAGATCATCTTAGTCAAATGCATGGTGTAATGGATAAAGACAAGCATGATTTTAACAATTAAATTAAACTCGGTTGAATTCATGCAACAACTATTTTGTTCTTACGAAGAAATCGCTTTTAAGTGAATGTAAATGATGTAATTTTAAAACCACATGTATTGCATACGGATTGCTTGCCTAAATCCAAAATGGTGATACAAGTCGGAAATTTTTGAATACTTAGCGACTTCGATAGAAATGGCTGCATTGATATATAATGATTAAAAATATAGTTGAAACTAATCATTTATTTCACAATACGTACAATTCTTAGCCAAGCATTAGTTGTCAACACTTGATTCTTGAGATCCTAAAAGTAAACAGAAAACAGATAATGATTAAAGTTTTGCCTAAATACAATTTTTCAAAATGGACAATTGGATCTTTTCAGACCCTTAAGGGCTAGTACAGATTTCTTTTTTCTATGAATACAAGTAGCGAGGTTAATGTGATTGCATGCTTAATCATAGGAACAGTGTCATAAAGAATAGGATCCCTCGCTGTCGAGCAAAGAAAAGAGAATAGATAGTCTTGTCAGTATAGGGCCAAAGGGAATGCTTGCCAATATACATTCATAGAAAAACAGTTCCATACAATGTAACAATAAGGGTATTAGTTGCATACTTCTCTCTCCAATTGATCTGTTGGGTTTCTGTAGTTGGCATGAATTAGATTTAATGTATCATGTAAGGGATAAATCAATTTCGCCAATATAAGAAAAATTTCCACTGTTCACTTCTTGGTTGAATGTGTTTTACAAGAAGATTATAGACCTTTTTACCTATATCGCTTTGGTATAATTCATTGAAAACCTTCTGTTCTTATCACATTTAAGTTTATTTTATGATCAATTTAGACATGGTTTAACTAATTGCCTAGTTGTCAGTATAGCGCTGGTTAGAGTCTCTGCTCTAGAGTCACGAAGCAAGGAGTTAAACCTTATGTCGTGGGTTCGAATCCCACTGTGGGACGTGGAAACTGGTCCTTCTGATGAGACCGTATAAACCGTGGTTCCTTGTCGCGGTAGGTGTTGACAAGAAAAGATCCCATAATGCTGAATGACTCTGAGTGCCGAGTCTAGGTATAGATAATAGACCGTCAAGTGGTGGCGTCTCCATATGAGAAGAAAATTCTAGAGAGGGACGTTAAACAACAAATAGACAAGGATTGCGTATATAATCAAAATTTCTGTAGAAGTTCGTTGCAATCAATTTTTACTGTACATGTATATAAAAAGTTGTTGTCACCAGATGTTTGAAATGAAAAGCAAATACATGTACATTATACTTTCCTTCATAACCAGTAAATATGCACATCCTTAAAACCTATGTATGCAATAACTATGTATTTTTTATTAACTAATCCATTTTTAAAGTTATTTATTTGAAAGAGTTCTAAAAAGTAGGTTCTTTCATTAAACGGACATGGACATAGTTTCAGCTAAAAATTTTAATATTTATTTTTCCATTTTTACACTAATGATCATCAAAAATTTGAACTTCAGTTGTCGAGAAACAAGACAAAAACCTTAGTTTTTTAAACGGGCCCGTGCCATGTTTTTGTTAACAAAGGTCAATTTACTAATATATGTTCGTTTACAGCAGATAATTTCAATAAAGAAGTTAATTTTAAATACGATTAGACAGTTTCTAGTGATTTGCTGAATTTCATTTTGTTATAAATATGATATTTTCTTTATGTAAACAAAAACAAGACACGAGCCTTGTTTACGTAATGAAGAACTTTAAGTAATGTATCTCATTTGTTAATCTACAAATAATGTTCAAATTTTAGCTGATCATCAGATGATGCCTTAGTTAGGAATTGTAAACATTAAAATTGGTTTTAAAAAATTAGTTGAAACTATGTATCTCCATGTCACTTTAAAAACACAAATGGACCAACACGAAATATTTTGTGTGCTCTCATCCAATTTTCATGAATAAATTTTACAGAGCTAATTTGACAAAATTCAAAATGTCTTCCCTCTTTGTTAATGCAAAGAGTAACGATTGCAATCATAGCGGAAAAAGGCATTTAATCACCTTCCCGGCTTATGTTCAGTTCTGCAATTTCGCAACCGTTATCCACAGAAACAAAGATAATATTTCATTGCAAAAATAAAGAAAACATTGTGTCATCTAGCAAGTGCAGGCAAGAAATTTCTTTTATCATCTATCCCATTCAAATACCAAATTTACATGAGGCTTGGATGAAATGGACAGCAAATCCTTAACTATTCCTAGAATTAAATTGCAGCAAATTAGGTAAAAGTGTTTCCTACTGTATTAACCCCTTCACTTCCGTACCGGTCAAATTGACCGGTGGCGCGTTAAAACACGACTTCGCAAAAATAAGATCTCCGTATCTTTTTTATGGTAGCATGAAGGTATATAATCTATATAT
>NW_026933776.1:0-59307 GCF_032062105.1 Saccostrea cuccullata
TAATTCCCCTTAGTTCAAATTAGAAAAAAAAATAAAGATGGGCTTGGCTAAACGCTTTAGTTTTCTGCTCTGTCAGAGAAACAACATGCTTTTTATCAATTTGAGGTTTCTTCAATGAAACATGTGGAATTCAAGATCAAAAGTCCTTAAAACAATACAAAATAGGAGCAGAGCAATCACGAACCTTCAAAACATCAGAGGCGGGATCAATGGAGGAACGAGCATAGTTTCAAGTATAACATTTTTAAAATAGATATTTTTTTAATCTTGAAATCATCGTGCTATGGCGTTTTTACCATCAACATACAGATTTTAAAAGAGTTGAGAAGGAAAGCGACTTTTTGAAAAAAAAGAGTGCTTTACCCTTGACCTTATACAAACAAAAACAATTTGAAGAATGTTTTCAGTTCCTTTTGATATCTAGTAGACTTTAACAAGTTTTTTTGAGGGGGTGTTTCAATGTTATCAGTTTCAAACGTTGAATGTGTCGAATGTTTCAATGTTATCAGTTTCAAACGATGAATGTGCCGAATGTTTGAACAAACATGGGTGCTTAGTATGTTTTTTTCCATAAGCCTTTGAAATCTATTGTTTTGCCAAATTTATAACGCATTACAGGCGAACCGAATAAGGAAACTATTAGCAGATACTAGTAGTTAAAAGTGTAGAATTACGGTGCATATACGTACAAATCAATAAAAGGATAGTTCGAAAGTTAGATTTACACGGTAATGACATTCATTAATCACCATCCCTTGACATCAAAAAATAAAAGGCTAAAGTACTGCCAGCACTGAGTTCACTAAATGATACCTCCGCCTCCCATATCATTGTAATGGAAAAGTCCATATTTTAATTTGTTCTTGGAGACACGAAATAGTAGTTAAAAAGTGCAGAACGGTATTATGTAATGAAACAAAAATCTGAAAGTATTAAATTTTCTTCAATGGTAAAGGAGGAGTTGCGGATAAAATACGAGTACCCTTCAATATTTATAAAAAGAACGGTCGTTTTCATGTTTTGCTATGGAAAACCCAAAAATATGTCCGACAAAAAAGTAAAATTGAAGATGCACAAAGGCACTATATAACACAGATTCTTTGGACGTTTCGTTTAAATTCATACAGTAGTATAAGACGAGTTATGGATAAGAGTTTGGTACCTTAGAGCATAACAGCCGGATGGACATCTCAATCACTATATATACCCACCCACATTCAAGTGGAAGGTTAAATAATGCATTCTCATTTTTGAGAGCCTCTGTTGGTATATTTTCTGATACTAGGTGTTGACCTCTTAAATAACTTATCATAGGAAATCTCAAATTAATCTTTTATGTGTAATTCATTTTTATACCCCTGCTTGAAATAAGACGATATATAGTAATCGGGAGAGAAAATGTCTGACAACCATTTGAAGTGCTGATTGATCATCTCAATAAATACTTGAAACCTAAACCCCTCGTTATTGCAGAAAATTTCCGGTTCGAAAAGCGGAACGAAAATCAAGGCGAAACAATTTTAAAGTTCAAAGCTGATCTGCACAATCTCCCAATTATAATACATTGCAATTTTGTTGATCATTTAGGTAATACACCACTTGTTAGATTTGTGTGAGGCTTACGTGATAAACACATCCAGAAAAAAACTTTTTATCAAAGGATGATCTGACCTTTGACAAAGCTGTAAAGACAACAGTAGCAAATGAAAACAACGACCACCAAGGTACACATAAAAGCATTCACATCCAAGAGACCACACATACAAAAGAATGTACCTATGCAACCTTATTTTCGATGTGAGGTTGACCATAAACCAGATAAGTGTAAACATATCAATACTATGTGACGCTTTTGTTCAATTAAGGGATACATCGAGAAGGCGTGCTTGGGGAAACGCAGAGATAGTTTGCAACGACACCAAGATGACCAAATCCTACATATCGATGTGAAAAGCATATAGGGGAAACAATCAAAACCCATTAACGTGAAATCTACTGTAGCACTAGCTGTTAGGTTTATTCGTATGGAGCTGGACACAGATACGACTTCAGATGTAGGAGATCATATATATATACAACTTGTAGCGCACTGTGAGTTTATTCCAGCCCTGAAAAAGGATGATGAGATTCGCATATGTGGTGATTATTGAGTCACATTTAACCCGGTTTTGAAAGGGATCAATACCCGCTTCCTAAAATTGATATCTTTGCGAATTTTTCTGGAGGGAGGAAGTTCTCGCAAATTGATCTTACCAAAGCATACCATCATTTGGAGCTTGATAAAGCAACGAAACAACTCCTCATGATCAACTGAATGAAGTGGTTTTGACAAGCCCCGAAATTTTGCCAAAATTTAAAAATTCATCGCCCAGAATTGAATAAGACAATTATTTAACATCTGCGCCGTACCATCCTCACATCAATGGACAAGCTGCAAGATTTGTACAATCTTTCAAACGCACAATCAAAAGTGCTGACAACAACAAATCCCTTACCCTGAACCAAAAGTTAATATGCTTTCCTTTTCAAGTATTGCACAACTCCTCACGCAACAACGAATGAAACTCCCGTCTATAATGATGTATGGTCAAATTAATCATTGTGGCCAGAAGCGCCAAATTAAGCACACAAAATAAAATTAACACGTTTGCTGTTTGTTGGAAATAAAGTGAAACTAAAATACTAGTATATCGATTTTATTCTCGTCTTGTCACAGACATAAAATATATGCTTAAATGAATTTTAATAAGTAAATA
Organism: Saccostrea cuccullata; assembly: GCF_032062105.1. NCBI lineage: Eukaryota > Metazoa > Mollusca > Bivalvia > Ostreida > Ostreidae > Saccostrea > Saccostrea cuccullata. The sequence continues at coordinate 2,757 of NW_026933776.1, forward strand.
AGAGTATTCTGCGATTTTCAAGTTCAAGTTCGTTTATTCACTCACACCAACATCAGTGCTACATGAAGTACAGTATATAAAGCCTTGACAAAAATAATAAATATAATTATGATACATATACATATGTACATAATAAAGTAATAAATATACAATGAAAGAAAAAAAGGTATAACATTTCAATTATGGAGGACAGACAGTGTCATTTATTTTAGATATGAATATACAAACAGGGTTTTTAAAGATTTTAGGTTTGTCATTGACATAATTCAGAAAACTTAAGTGTATTTGGCGTTTTACAAAATCTTGGATGTAAAAGATTCCTTCTGTTACTGTTCAATGTTTTACGTTCTAAAATGAAATGAAATTCGTATGCTATTTGCCCTGTGTTACATAATTTACAATTTTTTTTTTCATCTAATGGAATATTTGACCATCTTCCAGTTTCAATTGGGAGGTGGTGGTTTGAAGTTCTAAATTTCATTAGTATTTTTTTTAGATTACTAAGTAAAATACTTATATACTTTTCACATCCAAATTCACTCTTAAAAATTGTGTAAATCTGACCTTTTGATGAATTATTTATATCACTTTGCCATTTTTGAATAAATTGGTCGCATAATCTTTGCTTCACTGCTGCAATTACCCAATTCTTGTCAATGGAACTTTGTTCATACCAAATATTGGAAAACCCACAAGAGGTTAAAATTTTATAAATGAAATCTACCCATAGGTTTTTTGGACCTCCTCGTAAATATTGAGAATAAAGATATTTATACAAAACACAAACTATTTTGTTTTCTAAAGTATTCGGGGTGAGCAGTTTTAACCAGTAGGAGATCATTTTTGTAAAAATATAAATATACAATGGGAATCGCCCAGTCTCCACATACACAATGGAAAATATCTTTCAATTTTAGTATAATTATTTGATTTATTAGATTTTATGATAGTTAGTTACTAACATAAATAAAATAAATAAAATTAATCAGCTCAAAATTATATTTTAGATCAGCAAAACTGGATGTTAGACGTATTTATCGACTTATAATGTTTCATGCATAACGTTATGCATTATAAATTATGTTTGTTAGCGATCATGATGATTTAAAATTAACTGATAATGGACCATTATTACATTAATTTTTTTTTACATAACTTTTTGTCCTGCTTCTTACATGTACATATACTTTTAACATAAAAATGGACAATGTATTCGTACGTTATGAGGCAAATAAAAATTGTTAAAAAAAAATCTAGTTTCATATATATATATATATATATATATATATATATATATATATATATATATATATATATATATATATATATATATATATATATATATATATATAATTTGATGATAATAGGTAAATTACACTGGGATTTCTAATATTTGTAAAGGAATAAAAACGCCAGACTGTATACTAGTACATGTATGTCTAAATCTAATTTTTTTATTTCCAAAATATTTTATACAAAAGTAGGTTGCAATTCAGTTATCCTTTGATGATCTCAACCAACTTGATCTCAACCAACATGACGACCCCTGCACCGATCGCTGCGATCATTCCTATTATGCTAAAGGCGAAAGCAAAGTGGTAATCGTAGTCGAGCGTATTCATGTCCTTCGCACTGTCTGCAAATATTGCTATTGAAATAAGGATAAACACCGCTGCAAAAAAAAAAAAAAGCATAAATAAGAAATAAATAAAAATAATACATGTATTTGGTGGCATGTATACAACACAGTTCATAAAAATTTAAGCATTAAGAGCCATTCTCTGTAATGATTTGAAATTTTATACAGGAGCTGTGGCACGCATAGTCTCAGAATTTCTCCAAACTCTCTATGATAAAAGTAATTGATACCCTAAACTGAAATCAGGCAAAAATTGGTTGCTATGTTTTATAGTTACCATGGTAACATGTCTTAAAGTTCGAAAAATGGCATTTTTTAACATGATAAGAGCCCCATAGTTAACATTTGCGGCAAAGCAAACAATTGGCAATGACTGTTTCCAAAAGTTGAAGGTCAGATGTCTCAAATGCATGATAAAAATGTTTGGTAAATCAACTATTACATACGTTACTATGGTAACAAAGTATTCAAAAGTCAAAAAATATTCATTGAATTATATAAAGCCATACACGTAAAAAATAAAAAGCAATAATAGGATGAAATGTGACCAAAGAATAGAAAAAGAGCCTTGAAACATATACCAAGAACAAAATATGATATTTCATTTTGGTTGGCAATGGTTGCCAAGGTTTTTATACCACAGAGAGCCTTCAAAGTAACACTCTGTATGTTTAAATTTGATCCTATCTTGTAAAAAAAGCACATTTCCCCATAACTAATGATCAATTTTATAAGATGTTGGTGTGCTCCAAGTTTTCCCATTTGAAAAAAATTCGGATTAGATTCTTTAAATAGAGCGTTGCTATGGAAATAAGCAGAAAATATATGCTTAAAAACCTGAAAAATATTTTCTTTCCTTGGATACGTACCCTTAAATGTAGATTCCCAAAACTTTTATGATTGATATTTATTAACAGCTAACTTGACTTTTAATTTTGAAAATCATCCAATCTCTAAGTGGATGCAAAAAGTTGGTACACATGGTTTAATATTGATATAAAGTTCACTTAATCGAACATTTTCCCTTCTTGGTAACCATAGCAACAGTGTTGTTTTATTCAGCAAATTTTATCAATATATGATATTCAACTTCAGTTCTAACAGATATATACTATTCAAGCTGAGTCCTTTAATTTGTTTCTTGATTAAATGGCAATTTAATTCTTAATGTAGCAAAAATAATTCACTTTTAAGCACTGGTACTTTGTTTCCATGGTAACACTGCAAAGTAGCAATTATAACAAATTTTTCTTATGGTTTTGGTGTTGCGAGGTCCTAAGGATGCATATTTGCCAGTCTTTAATTTACATGTTATTCCTCAAGACAGTAGCATTAACCCAATCTTAGTTACTGGTTTTGCATGGTTACACTTGTTACCATGGCAACCATAAAAGTTATTTATAGAATAATATTGCTTATACTTATATACTTAATGCCAAACATTTCGATTGTTTTTCTTAAGTCGTTGGTTGAGTTTGAGCATGAAGCACCTACCGTTTGTGAATACAGAGTGTTTTTCAGCATATTTCAGCATTTTAAATGTTTTTCCAAATGTACCCTTGGTTACCACTTACTTAGAGATATATTCTAAACAGTTTCTTTACAGTATAAGTGACATCAAGGTGTCATGTTTTTGTGAGAATGGTTTGTTTGCTTTTTCTAGTTTCTATTAAGCCACAGTTAAGATTTAAAGTGGCTGAAAATCTCGATTTTTCAACTTTTCCGGCTGTTGCCATAGCAACCGAGACACATAGCAACGGAATTTTGTTTGAGATTTGTTTCTGGTGTCAAGTACTAAGCATGGGTGGGGTTTCATCAAAATCGGTGACTATGCGTGGCAACGAAGTTTAAATGGTTACAGAGAATGACTATTAAAAATTATGTTAACCATAAAATAATCAACTACAAAACGCCCAATTATTTTTTTTGGATGCTTTGGAAGAAGGTTTGGTTTTAGCTTTATGGCGCCCTAAAAATGTAATGATATCAAAATGTTTTGAAACTGGCTTAAATATTAGTTAAATAAATGACTCAGGAAATAAATCAGGAAAGAATATGGCATGAAGGTTTACCATTCTGCAAATATGACGTCATTAATGTGAAGCATTTCTCTATTTTCAACAGAAAAAGCCTCAAAATGACACATTTCAAGGGAGATTTTCCCTTAGAAAACAGTGTCCACAGCCGTCACCCACGTTATTTTTTTTTAATATTTTGTGCAAAATTCAATAACAAATCACATATCTCAAGATCTTTGTGGGCGATGCCTGCGGATAATGTTATCTGAAAGAAAATTCTATTAAAAATTGGTGTCTTTTGCAACTTTTACAGAAAATACTGTATTCTCATCTGTTTCACTGTGCATGAGGTGTACGGTTTCTGTGTATAGACGGCTTTCAATGACATGAACTAATACAAAGAGAGTTGCATTTGACAATAAACCACGAAAGCCATTTAGAATCTATCAGTCAGGAGCAAATCAAAATCCCATCTATTATTATACCCCCCCCCCCCGCTTGAAAAGCGGGAGGGTATACTGTAATCGGGATGTCCGTCGGTCCGTCTGTCTGTTACACTTTGGGGTACCCATCTCTAATCCGCAACTCCTCTAATACCACTGAATGAAATTTGATGAAACTTTCGCAGAATCTTTATTACATATTGCCATTGTGACCTCCTATTTTTACTTTTTTATACGACATATTTTGGGTTTCCCATAGCAAAAGATAGACACTGCCATTTATACACATATGGGAGGCGGGGTATCAATTAGTGAGCTCATTGCTCACAGTACCTCTAGTTTAAATTTATTTTGCGTGAATTATGCTTTTAGGTAGTGAAATAAAATTCAAATTAAGTTAAACAATCATTTCAAAATATATCTGGTTGCCTAATTACACATTTATTGCGAAAAAAACGTGAGTTTTAAAAAAAAGTGCACGGAACTGTATATTTCTAACATACATGTAGCCTTAAAATGATGATAAAATGAAATTTTTAAACAAAATAGAATCCTACAGATATCACCTTAATAAAATATAGCTCACCTCCAGCAAAAGCTGTGCCAACGGCCCCAAATAAAATTGGTTTCTTTTCTTTCAATACGAACAGTTTTAAAACTGTCATGATTACTGCTACCACCAATACCAGCAATCCAAGGATGCCCATTGCTCGGACTGCGTTAATATCGTCTATAAAAAAATTATTTATTTAATAGTAACATCTGATGTTCAAATAGCAACAGACAACAGTTTTCAATTTAAAGTTTTTTTCAATGGTTTATGGTTTAAGCTTATTTACCCCTGATTGTGATAACATAAAATTTTGTATTCATCTTTTTTTTATAAATTATCCTTATGTGTTTTATAATTTTTTCCATCGAATACTTCCCATTCTAAAACAAATCTTAGAAAAATCAGAATAGATTTTGTAAAGAATGTACCTTTATAACCATCTGCTATAACAACATCTTCGCACTTGGTATCTCCAGTCGAAACAGTTTCAGTACACATCTTCCACAAACCGGAATTAATTTTTACTAGCGTTGCATCAATTACCGTCCAGTAAGGCGACGCCAATCCAATCAGTTGAAAGACAACTGCACATATTGTAAGCACCAGTGCAATGAGCAAAAATTTAGAGGTATCCATATTTTTGAACCTGAAACAAATTGCAGTAGTTGTTATGTTTCATTATAAAATACATGTATGTGCTCTACCAGAAAACAGAAAATTCTACAAAAAGGGTAAATATAAGGACAAGTGTCTTATGAAATATGACATAGGAATAAAACATGACTTAATGGTTACAAAAATAATATATTAGGTTTCAGTGCATTGTGCTTCAAATCCGGAAACGAATGTTAAGTGAAGTCGAAGGACTCGCTAAAGAAATAATATTAGAAAAACGTAGCTCGTGCCACTAGGTTCTTTTGATGTTTTTCGCTACCAGATTTTGTCTGTTAGTTCAGACCGCAGAACCAGGTACAGGAAATATGCATGATTATTGAATTTCAGAATCTCATATTCCTTCATTATTCAATAAACTTAAAAATATTTTATATTTGCAATAGGTAGGGAGCATTGTTTTTCTGTAAAATATACAATTTGTTAAGAGCATCCTTCATTTATAATTTTATTTCCATAAAAATTTTTCCTTAAATATTTCTGCTACACCCTCTTAAATTTAGTAGGACAAAGAGGAAAAAATTACCAGGTTGACCACCAAGATGGCGGCCAAGGGAAATAATTTGGAAAGTTTCATATTATTTTTTCGTTATCCTTATACATGTATTAGAAAAATGCTTTTACTATATTTTTTTATTTAATTTCGCACTTTACCAAAAAGTTTGAATTTCCCGAATCTACGACGCTTTATCTGTGAACAATAATTATTTCATCAGATTTTGAAGATTCTGATACATTTGTTTAATATCTAAATATTTTTCAAGAACATGACGTAAAATCTTTCATAATTTATTTTTAAAAAATCAACTAACTTTGATTGAAATACGTGTACTCGATTTGTTATCGCCAATGTCATTTTTCTATGTCCCACAATTTTCTCCCTAGGTACGAGAAACGTTCAATAAATAATGTCATTAGCTCGATGACATACAACATAGAAATCATAAGACAATAAGCTTGGCTTTCTCTCATTATTGAATCTTTAATGAATTGATAACAGTTAATGTGACCATTTTAAATCGCATAATTTTATTGTGGGAAGCTGGAAAACAAGGGTTACTTGAGACACTGCATTAACAATGAATCTGTGAACTAGAGAGAAGTTAAACTTGTTAATATCCCTAAAAATATATTAACTGAAATATGAGAAATTTACAGCAACCAATGTCTGTTTTATATACACGTGAACAGGTGGATTGCAACAAACAAAAATTATATAATGTGCATCAAAATTGGGACCGTCCTTGGCAACAAAGACTTACAATAACCAATATAATTATATTTGCGAAAATTCAACAGCTTATCACTGATTATGTTTTATTGACTTTAAGACTCATAGCAAAATTGATAGAAATCATTTAAGGGGTAGTTCACACTGTTTTAAAGAAATGTTTGATAGTAAACAAGAGGCCCATGGGCCACATCGCTCATCTGAGTAACTTGGGTGATGCAGATCTTTACCAAATTCCCCCTCTTGCTATACCTATCATGACCAACAACCCCCTTCCCTTTTTTATTTTAAAACTTTAGAATCTATACTAACCAAGGATGCTTCCACATAAGTTTCAGCTTTCCTGGCCCAGTGGTTCTTGAGAAGATTCTTAAGGAATTGTTCTTTATATTTCTATGTAAAACTTGGATTCCCTATTATGGCCCGCCCTACCCCCGGGGGTCATGATTTTAACAATTTAATATCTACACTACATAAGGATGCTCCCACATAAGTTTCAGATTTCCTGGCCCAGTGGTTCTTGAGAAGAAGATTTTTAAAGATTTGTTCTATATATTTCTATGTAAAACTTGGATTCCCTATTGTGGCCCCGCCCTACTCCCGGAGGTCACGATTTTAACAATTTAATATTTACACTACCCAAGGATGCTTCCACATTAGTTTCAGCTTTCCTGGCCCAGTGGTTCTTGAGAAGAAGATTTTTAAAGATTTGTTCTATATATTTCTATGTTAAACTTGGATTCCATATTGTGGCCCCGCCCTACCCCTGGGGGTAATGATTTTAACAATTTAATATTTACACTAACCAAGGATGCTTTCACATAAGATTCAGCTTTTCTGGCCCAGTGGTTCTTGAGAAGAAAATTTTTTAACGATTTGTTCTACATATTCTATGTAAAACTTGGATTCCCTATTGTGGCCCAGCCCTACCCCCGGGGGTCACTATTTTAACAATTTAATATTTACACTACCCAAGGATGCTCCCACATAAGTTTCAGCTATCCTGGCCCAGTGGTTCTTGAGAAGAAGATTTTTAAAGATTTGTTCTATATATTTCGATGTTAAACTTGGATTCAATATTGTGGCCCCGCCCTACCCCCGGGGTCATGATTTTAACAATTTAATATCTACACTACCCAAAAATGCTTTCACATAAGTTTCAGCTTTCCTGGCACAGTGGTTCTTGAGAAGAAGATTTTTTAGTGACCCCACCCTATTTTTGTCTTTTCTTGATTATCTCCCCTTGTAACAGGACTTGGCCCTTCATTTTAACAATTAAAACTTCCCTTTACCCAAGGATGCTTTGTACCAAGTTTGGTTAAAATTTACTCAGGGGTTCTTGAGAAGAATTTTAAAAAATGTGAAAAGTTTACAGACGGACGGACGGACAGACGGACGGACGACGGACAAAATGTGATCAGAAAAGCTCACTTGAGCCTTCGGCTCAGGTGAGCTAAAAAGTTTAATACTCAAAGGTCACCCTATATTTTGAAAAATGGTGAAAACGACAGCGTGTAGGAATATCTAAACAATTATCTTTTAAAATCAAAAATTGTCTCATCCACGTTTGTTTGAAAGTCGAACAGATAAAGAAATTTGAATCCATTTTGCTTCAAACCCTCAAAACAAATTTAAGATGCACTTAACAAAACTGCAAAGGCCTACAGTTTTATATGCTATTTTCTTAAATATACTGAAAAGAAAAAGAAACGCATAACAAACTTTAGAATAAAATTTAAACTTTTATTTCCAATATGTTTTCCAGTATTGTTATCAAACATTTAATTCAACTTTAAACAACAAGTAACCGAAATCTTGTGTGACTTTGACTGATAATTTCGGAGATATTGAAGTTGATATGTCGATACCCCCAAAATTAAAATAAAAATTCTCATCATGTCACTTGCACATCAGTAACAGTCTTGATTTTCTTGTGCATTGAGTATTTATCTTTCTCATAGGATTATCATTCAATCCTTCCGACAGTAGTCTTAATGGTTGAGAGTAGATGTATTATTCCAAAGCCAACAAATCCCCCCGCCAAATGAATCCCACGAATTTTCGATTTAAGATAGAATTTATGATAGAATTGACCGAATGTAGCTTTTTCGGTACACGTGAATGTTTTAAGGAAGTCTCGACAAAATCTGGCTACATTTTCTCAGCGTGAACATCCTAAAAACATTACGCATACGGTGCGTGTGAGACTAAAATTGACGTAAAGTTGCCAAGCTTGCGTACCAAATTAGAGCAGAGAGTTTCTGTCAGTATCTGTCAGGGTGAAAATATGAGTATGATTATCAGCTGTAAAAATATCGGTTTCAGTAATAATGACTTGACAATAACCGAGGTGGCATGATGAAAAATCCTCTCTTGATGTGACTTTGTTACGCACCAACGTTACCGTCATGGTTGGTTGGAAACATTTTAAGTTACTCTCTGACAACCGAAAAACCTTTTTTGCTTGAGAAGTTAAAAACAAACTGCACAACAACATGTTGTTGCCTTTTTATTCAGTTATGCAACTCAATTACTAGACCGCATGTAACTTCCGTCAACAATACCATGATTGCAAGACATTTTTACTTGGCACTACAAAATGTGATCATAAAATTGTCATCATCGAAATGCACGTGTATTAGGCTTTTTATCACTTCCCCTACGTGACGCCATACATTTCATGGCTGAGTAATTTTGACCAGCGATTTTAGTGCACAGTAATAAAAATACACATTTGACCAATTTTTTTTTTTATAACTTTCGGCCACATAGTTAAATATATTTCGCTAATATGCTATTATACGGTTCTTTTTCCTTTCAGTATATGAGCAGTGTTATCGTTCAAATTCATATTCGGAAAGAAAGTTCCATTTCAGGAGGAGTCTGGGAAAAAAATGCAAAAAAAAATTGAAAGCTTTATGAGAGGAAGGAACCAGAATGAGGAATTCACTACATAAAATTTCTTCATGACAACGTTCAAACCCACAGGCAATGAAGAGTAAAACAGTTTTGGAGGATTAACAGAGAAGTTAATGTTTTGTCACACCAAAAAAATTTGCCAGATCTTTCAACCTTTGACTTGTTTCATTTCCCAACCTTAGATTAAAAAAAAACAAGTACAGCAAATCAAAGGATCTGCCATATTCCAGTGCACGAAGGGTTATACTCAAAAATGTGTTCTAAAACAATAAGAAATTGAATAAAAATGTTACAGACATGTGTTTTAATTAAAAGAGAATATTTTAGTAAAATCATTCAGACTCAATCATAGAAAAGCGGTTTTTTTGGTTTCTTTCCAAGCCCCAATGACATTATTTATTGAACGCCCCTCGTATTTCTAAGACTTTACAATAAAATACGAAAACCTTCTGTCATAAGAATTCAGATTATTTTTAGTACATGTACCTCAAAGCTCAAACCTTAGGTAAACCAATTTCAAAGGAGCAAATATCAATGAAAATTCATTCATGACATTCATTCATTCAATTGTTCACAAATTTAAACCACTGAAATAGAAAAGCTGTAAATAGCTGTTTTTGAAAGTGCAAAATAAGTTTTCCCACAATAATCCCACATAAAAATATCGAAGCAATTTTCTTGACTCTTTTAATTTAAGACTCTGTTAAGCAGTGATAAATAGGTGGGAAATTAAATTAGCTGATGCGGTTTGCTCCGTAAAGTTTTATGTTAGTTTAACATTTTGTTTCCAAAAAAAGTTCATAAGTTTATAACATATTGGGATTTTGCAAAGATATTTATTTCTTGTTTAGACTTGTGCAAAAGCAATGACAGATCTGAAACATATATAAATACATATACATGTAATTCAATATTGCAAATACATATGGACTTTGAAAATAATAAATAGGAACAAAAATACTTTCTCTAACGACAAAATACATCTTACTGAAAAAAAAATAATAAAAAAAATGGACTAAGCCCCAAAATTGTATTCTCATAGTTTAAAATCTTCTCTTTAAGAAATAAAACAATCTTTTAAACCTATACTTCCAATAAATTACAAAAAATTATTGATAAAAAAATTACCTTCAAGAGGTGACAAGTGGCAAGAGTTAAATTTCCCAAAGTAGTGTGAATTGACCGGTGTCTCGGTATTTATAGAAGGGAAACCGGTTAAAAGTTTTCCTGGAAATACCGACTTGCTTGCCAATGAAAATTATTTTATGAGTAGAATTATGAAATAAACGAAAACCAAAACAGTGGTAGGCTACTAGCATTATATATTTGAAGAATTTAGACCATAACCTTTTCCTGGAAATACCGACTTGCTGGCCAATGAAACTTATTTTATGAGTAGAATTATTAAATAAACGAAAACCAATATGCTGGTAGGCTTCTAGAATTATATATTTGAAGGATTTAGACCTTAACCGTAATAATTATCTACGAAAAGAAAGGTTAAAGAAGAAATAACATACTGATTTTAACTTTCTTTTTAATTTTTATAGAAATTTATAAGGGGGTCTCCTTTACTGATCAAATTCATTAAACAGCTGATAATATGCCTTGAAATGACAGTATAGAAAAAAAACTTGGCAACAACGAAAAAACTCCCACTCTTACATGTGTAAAAAATGAGAGTTAACACTGATAAGAATACACTATTGAATTGAAAGACAATTAAAAAATGTCTTCTTTATTTTATCTTATAAAGGTATGTTAATTATTTTTTCAAAAATATTTCAATATTAGATACACAACCTTTAAAAATGGAAATGTATCCTGTTGATTACTGTTCATGTATATACGAGAAAAAAATATTTATCTCGTTTTTGCGTGAGAAGACTCGTAATTTATATAAAAAGAAAGAAACTTACTTTTATTTAGATCTGAAATTCTTGATAAATTACTTGATCAATCGTCCTGTGCCAACCATTGTCTTCACGATTTGACATGTTAGTAATTTTGAGATATCAAGTATTTGCGTTAAATGAGGAACTTACAGTTACAGAACTGTAGCTATAATCATGAAATTAAAGTGAGAATTAAATGTGTGGTAGATAAAATATATGGAGATGACGAACAGTATTCAAGCTCCAAAGTCAATTAAGATAAAACGTTACTAGTCCTGGTTCTTCACTCTTCTATTTGTTATTCAAAATACTGAAATTATATCTCAAACATTTTTGTCATCTATGATACAAAATACAAATGTCATTCAGAAAATGTAAAGAAAGTCCAAAATAACATGGGATTTTATTACTTTTTGTTGCGGCTGTGACAATAAATATTAGTAAAATACAAATCCCAGGGGCGTAGCCAGAGTACTTTTGATGTGGACGCTCGAATAGGCATTTAAGGCCCCCAATCCATGGCGAAGCCCTTAGCCCCCGGGAGCTAGTGAAATTTCCCTTCATATTTGTTACGCAGCCATGTACAAGATATGTTCTGAAACCCAGTAAAAACAATTTTAGACTGTTGAAGAGAAAAAAACGTTTTGTTATATGAAAAAGAAATGCACTTGGGAAAAACTCAGCAAGATTCCATAATTAACCAAATACTGGGAAAATCTAGAATGATTTAAGAAAGGCGTATTCTGATTTGATTCTGTTAATCTTCATTTATTCTTTATCGATGTTAATTTTTAAAATTATTTATTTATACATATTGCAGAATGATGTGTATGTTTTAAGAGCATGCAAGCATTCATGGAAATTACGGCTGTCCCCTGTCTCTCTCTCTCCTTTTTTTCCCCCAAATATGATGTGGGCGTTTGTGCGTACAAACGTAGGCCTGGTTACACGCTTATCCATTTGCAATCCAGTCCTTACTAGACCTTTTCACTCTTGATTTTAAAATTCTTTTAAGATATCTAAATATGTCTTGAGCTTATTATTATATAAGCAATTAATATATTTTTTTAAAGTCAATATCTGTCATAGAACATTCAACTTATTTTGAATTCTTGTTTCCTGTAATTAACAAAAACCAAAGCTATTCAGCTGTACCATAATCCATATTACCTCGACCTTATTTGTTCGTTTTGCATTTATCTTGGTTTTAAAAAAAATCTCCAAATGCATTTTCAACTAACTTCGGTTCGTACAAACTGGATGAGAGCAAGTCAATGAAGTCATTTCCTGTCATCTTGAACTATGAATATTGTTTTATCACAATAAAGGGGATAACTCTTGAATACTTGATATTAAACCGACAGAATAATTTAACACTTTAACTGCATTTTTTGTTTGTAATTTAGTAAACGTTTTCATGCAAAATTCTTTAATGAGGTCCTTGAAAAGAATGAAATACTGTTAAGACTTAAAGGATCGGAAAGAAAATGGGTTGTTGAACATTATTGCAAGTATATCATATCTGTATTATTGAGAAATTTGAGACTAACATCATTCACAATCAAAATATGCCAAAAATTTATATTAATAAGAAGCCATTTCTCCTCACATCTTTCTTCAATATGCAAGCCTATTCTTGCATAATATAATTAGGTTTAAATATAGCACCGGAATGGTAAGGGTAGTTTAAGCTACACAGCTAGGGATCAAAGTTTCGTCTAGCTGTATATTTGGAAAAAAATTGTTCCACATTTTATGAAGAAAAACAGGATTACCGTAACAATTATTCAAGAATGCTGTTTATAATGCAAATTCACATTTGCTCCAACTTTGGTCTTTGTGGATATGACAGGCATCTCGGATCCAAGTTTGTTCAAATGTTCAAGTTGTGGCCCGCAGATCCACTGAACGAAGTCTCGCGTAAATGCATGTAAATAAATAAAGATCTTTCTTTTTAAAAAAAATCCCTTTTCAAGAAAGACATTTCAATGATCAGTCATCATTCAAACTTTTTTATTGCAAATACCCAGGGGTTTAATTTGAGGTTAGGACTACTCAGTCGTATTGATACGTAAATATTCGATTGGCGCGAGTGGATTTAAGTTATACAATATGAGAATAAATTGAAGTGAAATATTAAGTTTGTTTAAATTGAGAGTTAAAGGCTCACATTGCGGTATTTGAAATAAGATCTGATTTGTAATTATAGACTGATATTTCATTAAAAAATGGATTTATGGTTTTAGAAAGTTAAAAACATATTAAAGTTTATACATTGAACTGCCAGGAACATTCATATTCAAGAGAATTGATTTCCTTGAATTATGTTTACAAAAAATCATAGGGATGTGATTAGACAAAATATCAAATACATGTACATCCTAAAAGGTTTGACACAACAAATTTATAATTTTAATAAAATAGCAAATTCGTATAATATGAATTCTATTTCCTAAGATGAAATAGTATACACCTATTAACTAGCTATGAGGACAAAGCAGGGTTATCGTCCTATCAGACAGCAATTATTTCCCGAGGGCAGCCGAGGAAAATACTTGCTGTCGAGGGGTGTTAAACTAGCTATTGTCCGAATAGTCAGTAAATAAATATTTTATCATATTGAAGCTAATTTTACTTGTGTTACGTAATAATTCGGAAAAACCAATAGAGTTCAGAGATGAAAAAGCGAGGGAAAAAGAATGCTTCCTGTGAATACTGTAAACGTTTTGCATTTATCTGTGTATTGTATTTAGCGCCTTTCGCTAACAGCATCTTCTGCTAAATCAAGTACATGTATATCGCCAAATCTCTTTTATAAATATACTGAAAGGAAAAAGAAACGCAGGGTAGCATAATTGTCGATAAAAATTTGACCACATGACCGAAAATTACGAAAATTGGTCAGATGGGAAATTTTTAGCATCAAAGAAATTTTGCATAGAATTACTAACCGTAAAAAAAAACCTGATTCACGTAGGGAAAACGCTAAAAAGCCCAAAAACACGTGCAATTTGATAACGACGTGTTTGTCCACAAACCTTGTTGCATTATTTGATGCTTTTGAGGTATGCACATCGTTTTTCAATATTAAGAGACATTATGAATTTATTGCAATCTTGGCACAGTTTACGGAAGTTCAATGGGGTCTTGTTTTCATTTGCCTAATTAAAAAAAGGCAACAACGGTTTACTAAGCATTCTTTGCAAAATTTTCCCCCAAAACTTTTTAGCCGTTGTCAGAGTGGGTTTGTTTTAGTGGATTTAATCAACCGTGACGCTGACGTTAACGCGAAACAGGCCATGTTACGAGCGTTGTTATGTCATGCCATCTCTTAAATCGGACCTTATTACCACAAAAACTGCCATTTAAATAGTGTACACGATTATAATCATTACATTCATACGAAATTTATAAAGAAAACAATTCCGCAATTTGGTTTTTTGAGCCAGTCAACTTACTGTTGTATTCCTCTCACTGGCGCATGCGCGCGTCGTTTGACTTATTTTTTTGCGTGGTTACTTTTTTGCTAAATATAGCCAGGGTTTGAAAATAAACACTCTGATGAAATTCCATGCAAATGAGAAATAAGACTCTGACAGAAGATAGACATTGAAGATAATGAGAGTTTAAAATTTTCCCTTTTGGGGGGTATCGTCATTTTCTTCAATAATAAATGAATAATTACCGCAAAATCATATGATATTTTTATACCTTTTTGAAAGATGATTTAAAAATTAGGAAAACTAAAAAGTATTTTAAGAAAAAAAAATTTAATTCACCTCAAAAGTTTACCCTGCGTTTCTTTTTCCCTTCAGTATATATTCATATAAAGCACATTCAGAAAGCATTATTCAAATTTCCGCTTACTTCTTAAATATCAATTTCCGCCAAATATCGTACACGCCAAAAATACATTTACAGTAGAATGGGTAGCTTGATGACTATTTCACCAAGGCGTTTTAGCATATAAACTCTTTCATGGTAGGGACTGTATAGAAGGAATAAAACATTTATACGTCATTTTTTTAAAGAAAGATACAAATCACAGAGGTAAAATGAATGGAGATAGCGAACAGTATTCAAAGTCCATTAGATAATAGAAAACAGGAGCAGAGCAAACATAATATTCTAAAATATAACAAAAATATAACAGGTGGAATCAGGTGCTTTAGACGAGTGAGCATCCCCTGTCGACAGGTCACACTCGCCTAGTGTTCCTTGTCATGATCAGGAAATAACGGATAATTCAGTGTGTAAATAATGGCTCAACAAAATGGTAATGGGAACCAAAATAATACTCATAAGTGTACAGATATACAAGCTGAAATCTGAACACTTCTCATAAATAGGCACTGTCAAACGGGTATATACACCGTTCCCTTTCGTTACACCCGATTGCACACTCGAAACTCGTGGCCGACATGTGTACCCGACTTCATAATAAATCGAGCTAGATATCATTGAGGTGGTGGCCATCTCAAAGGGCCCCGCTTTTAGCAATGAACGTGAAAATGTAAAGTAGCTGAAAGGGTTAATTTTGAAGGTGTTTGAGATTAAAGGGGACAAGAAGTAACTACTTCCTGGAAAATAATACAATTAAAAAACTTTTAGAAAAGTATCGTCTGTGAAAATTGTTGCATAACCTCTATCATAATATGGAAGGAAATCACAAATGTTCCATACCCAGTTAATTTGTTTGAGGCTGGGTGGACTTAAGGGAAAGACACTATAGACCGAACAAAGATTTTAAACAGAGTGGCTATTTTTGAAGATATGCTCTGATTAAGAATTAAAATAAAAAGACTATTTTTGACCTTGACCTAGAAACTATATTTAAGGTCACTGCACATTCACTGACCAATGGCACTATGTGAGTGAAGCATGAGCCACTTAGGACCGATAATAGAGAAAATATGCTCCGAACAAGGATTTTCATTTAATTCTGCTTTGATCTAAACCTTTGAGCTAGAAACATGGATCAAGCTCACTGCACACCCTTAACCCAAAGGCACTCTGTGGGTGAGGTATGAAGCTAGTTGGACCAAGGGGAGAGGAGGTATGCTCCGAGCAAGGGTTTTTCATATAATTTTGCTATGACCTTAACCTTTGATCTAGAAACATGGTTCATGGTCACTGCACAATCTTTACCCAAAGACACTCTGTTTGTGAAGTATGGGCCAGATTAGTCTAAGGAAAGTGAAAATATGCTCCGGACAAGAATTGATACAAAAACGATATTTTTTACCTTCACCTTTGACCTAGAAACTCTCAAAGTCATTGCACATTCATTGACACGGCACCCTGTGAGTGAAGCATGAGTCATATTGAACAAAGGGGAGAGAAGTTATGCTCCAAAGAAGGGTTTTTTATAAAATTTTGTTATGACCTTAACCTTTGACCTAGAAACATGGTTCAAAATCACTGCACACCCTTAACTCAAAGGCATTCTGTCAGTGAAGTATGAGCCTAATTGGACTAAGGGGAGAGAAGATATGCTCCGAGCAAGGATTTTTCATACAATTTTGCTATGACCTTAACCTTTAAACTAGAAACATGGTTCAAGGTCACTGCACGCCCTTTACCCATAGACACTCCTTTTGTAAAGTATGGACCAGATTAGGCCAAGGAAAGTAAAAATATACTCCAGAAAAGAATAAACAGAAAGGCTATTTTTGACCTTTACCCTTGACCTAGAGTATCTCAAGGTCACTGCAGATTCATTGACCACTTGCATTCTGTGAATGAAGTATGAGCCACATTGGACAAATGGGAGAGAAGATATGCTCGGAACAAGGCTTTTTCATATAATTCCTGCTATGACCTTTGACCTAGAAACATGGTTCTAGGTCACTGCACACCCGTTCACAAAGACACTCTGTGGGTGATGTATGAGCCAGATTGGACAAAGGAGAGAGAAGATATGCTCCGAACAAGGATTTTCCATATAATTCTAGGACCTTAACCTTTGATCTAAAAACATGGTTCAAGGTCACTGCACATTTGTTACCCAAAGGCACTCTGTGGGTGAAATATGAGCCAGATTGGACAAAGGGGAAGATCTGCTCCAGACAAGGATTTTCATATAATTCTGCTATGACCTTGACCTTTTACCTAGAAAAATAAAGTAATAAAAAAATAGGAGCAGAGCAAACACGGACCTCAAAAACATCACAGGTTGGATCAGGTGCCAAATTTTAAAGGATCGAAGACTATGACGTAGTTTATCTAAGCCATGTGACCTTGCGTCCTTCGTCCCTTTTAATTGAATGAAAAAAATCTCCGTTGATCCCTTGAGTCCATTTTTTAAATTTTTCATATTTATTGTAATTATTTATTGCTTAAGCCTTTTTTAATTGTAAGTATATACTATGTATTAACCATAATTTTGGAATTATTCACAAATACCAAATGTAGGATTTTTTTTTTCATTTTGTGCTCTCTATGTACAATCCATCCCCTCATCCCCAATCACCCACTGAGAACCACACTTGTAATCTATTTTTATTTTAAAAAATCATTACTTTGCATATTTGACAGTCTACAATGTTATTGCACTTTTTTGGCACGACTTCAAATTAAAACAAGAATATTGTTAATGTATGAAAGAAACAGATTAGCTGTTCCATGCATTTCTTACCAAATATAATGTAAAACTATGTAGGGTCGGACTTTCTTGCACGTAGAACTTTGCCTCTCATAAAAAATAAAGATCTTTACGTTCACCCGCATAATGACAAAGGAAGAGACAATCTATCTGTACCAAAGGCGGCAAACGATTGCGTCAGTGTGTACCAATAGCGGCAAACGAAACATAGCGGCAAAATTTCGTTTGCCGCTATTGGTCCACCTGGTTTTTAAATCTCCAATACTCCTTTATTTTGACGCATAGCAACCTGATTTGTATATCAAATGAAAGAATTATCTTTTGTTGTTTCAGTGAGTATCATTAAAGTTTTATATTGTAATGATAACATATTATTTGAACGATGTTTATGAGGGTACCCTTTTCTGTCGTATATATCGAAGTCGTCTGCCGTGGGCCAATGGAGGCAAACTGCTGTTTTTCGTCGTTTTCTTTCTTAAACTTGATATATATGTAAGAGATCTTCTAAGTGTTTATGTAGAAACGTATAATCTAACAACAATAAAATTATCAGCACGATATATATCTAGAAATCGAAAGAAATCATTGCTTTTATAAATACTTGTGCTCAATTTTCTTCGTCAATTGTATATATGGGTTGTACGCATGCCCGACCTACATGAGAGGAAAACAGTAATGGCGATTGTGAATAAACTTCATGTAGCTTCGTTTCTTATGATCACTATTTACAAGGAGAGGCGTTGGTATTTGCCTGCATATTTATGGAAATATAACATAACGTAGTATTTTTGAAAGAGTTTTCTATTCAATGGATTTTTTTTATCTCTGGAAAGCGAGGAATTCATGTTCTTCTGTTTGCTGGGTGAATTTTCAATCTGTGTTTTCTTTGTTTAAGAGTGATTCACTAATTGGAAGCATGAGGAAAATTTTACGGTATTCAGTGTTTAAACACTTGTTTGTTTTACCGATCTCTGTGTATTTTCATGGCGTTCACCTTTAACAAAAACAGATGTGAAAAATGTGAAGGATAAAAGTTATCCGAGACAAGCATGCTGTTTTTATACAATCATGGTAATATCATACACTTAATATAATAAACTTTTCTGTCATACTTAAATTAGATACTATAAATAATCAAAATATGATTCTACATCTTAATCTGAACTTATATTTTGAAGGGGGGGAAACAGACACCTCCCCACCCCCACCTCAACCCCCAAAAGAATCATTATGGTCAAAGTTTATAGATTAAGATAAAATATTATAAAATTAAAAAAAAGTCTATGCGAAAAAAGACAATAATTTTTTTTTTATTTTCAACAGATGTTCTACATTATATACTTGCATTTCTTTTACAGTAGATTTAAAGAACTACCTGACCCAATATTTATTTGATTTGATACATGTACTTTTAATTCAACTTACTTTGAATCCTGTTATAACTGTTAAATGCACCAGAATAGCGTTTTAAAAATCATATTTACTAAATGCTGAAACATTCCTGTAACATTATTATTAGTTATGTCATACATTTCAATTAATTCTGCTTATTCTTGAAAGTTTTTGCTGTAATAAATATGTACATAGACAAATAAACATCAATTGATATTATTTTCAAGTAAAATACCTTTTTTGCTTATATTGAATATAAATTATAGATTATTTGATGAGCAGAATGATTTCTTATAAAAAAAAATCCAGATAGCTTAATTGGTAAAGCAGCCATTTATCACTAATGGAATATCCAGGTTCAAGTCCTGGTCTGGATCTAAATTTCACCTGCTCTAGTACTGGCATCAAATTATTTTGTAGAAAAAATAAACTACATTGAGGTCATTTATTAATAGAATTTTTGTCAACTTTACAAGAAGGGAAAAATAAATATCATTTTAAATGATACTTTTCTACAATAAAAAAAATATATTGTCAAATTCATAATGATTACTCCACTTAGAATAAAAAGAAAAGTAATCTTTGTACAAATGCTCTTCTCTTGGACATTTTTTTTTAATTTATTATCATTATTAATTTATTTTTGTATGTGTGAGTTTTATTTTATTTTTGTAGTTTAAAAATTGTTAAACAAATTAAGCGTGCAAATTATGCTACATCCATGTACATGTATGTTTTTAGTCTTTATTATTCTTTATTTGCTAAATACATGCATATTATCACAATTGTTCAACAGATTATACAGAAAAATTAGATTTGTGTGCCAAAAGCAGCGTCCGTGTTATAATACAATAGATTCATTATAAATTCGGCCGTTTTTTTTATATCGCCATTAAATTCTTTTTTTGCGATAACAACTAATCATAGATTATATTGGCATGATTATTCGAGTGAATCAAACTGAAATTCGATAAAGATCAAGGAAATCGATGTTATGGTTGTGCACGTTTTTTTTAGATTGAAAACAAATCCAATTTTGAACTTTGACCTACCAAACGCTATGTATCTGATTATCTCTCTTTGCCTGAGCAATCTACATCTGTTTTGTTTACATTGCATTCCAGAACACGA
This sequence comes from Saccostrea cuccullata, assembly GCF_032062105.1. Lineage (NCBI taxonomy): Eukaryota > Metazoa > Mollusca > Bivalvia > Ostreida > Ostreidae > Saccostrea > Saccostrea cuccullata. Next base: position 23,254 of record NW_026933776.1, read on the forward strand.
ACTAAATGACCTCTGCAGATTTAATTCCTCTTTAACCGCATGCACATCAGATAAAATGCAGGAAAGCTTGCTATACTTTTCAACATTATTTAAATCATGAAAATTGTAAATTTTTGATTAAATAATAATTCTATTTTGCAAGTAAAGAAATGTTTATTTTTACCTAGCATTTTTTTTTATTATTTCAAACACAGAAATGAAAAGAAAAATTAAGTAGCTGTTTATGCAAGGTTCTGATACATGTGGTTACTGCGGTCGGGTATTACATAAATTTCAATTACACGTACCGATACGTACAGTTTTATTAAAGGATTACAAATATATTTTGCTATGTATTTGAAAAACTTTCAGTAAATTTTGTATAAGGTATATACGGCAAATATATCCACCCCATTTTTTTCTAATTATTTTAACATAGAAATGGATATTTAATGCTTTATCGGTTCAAAGGATGCCCAGAATTTTTGCTGCAGGGTTTTTAATATACCATCCCCTCCGTGAGAACAAATACCGAAGTTTTCATTATAATTTTCATTTCATTTTCCAATCGCACATTTACTTTAGTTGGTTTGGGTAAATCATCCCCTAAAGATTTATCAAGTTGACCTACATGTAATTTTAGCCTGTGTAATGTGTAAGGCTAATTGTCAGATGTTTTTATATCAAAACAGCATACATTGTTGTGTATTATATTGTATCTTTGAATTATTATGTACTGTTATATTAAAAAATATAAAATAATTGTATACTATAAACGAGTGGAACTGTGGGACTGAGGAAAACTTGACATGGGGAACTTGCCAACCACCCCCCACCCCCACCCCCCGCCCGTTTAGACTCATTGAGAGTCATTATAAACTTATCTACTGGGTGTGAGTGGAATAGTTCTTTTATCAAACCCGAGGGGAAACATTCCTGTCATGGTTTGAGAAAAGGGCTATCCCACTCAAAACCAGTGGATAAAGGTTTTATTATACTGATGAATACAAAAATTTCTGAGGATGGCATTTTTTAAAGTAGGGGCTTAAGATGATACTGCAAGAATGTGCTGAAATCCTGATGACGTGATAATGCCACCTCAGTCGCTCGAAATTGCATGAAAATTTTCTAAGGGTGATAGCAAAAACTATATCCCGGGGTATACTGATAGCTTACTGTGCGTAAAAATTTCCAGACTATGAAAAACAGTTATTTTACCTTCTGAACTTTATATAGGAAACATTTGAACAGAAGTATAATAATGTATTACATATTTTGCATGCACAATTTGTTATTTTGTAAACTTAAAGCCTGTAATGCCCAGAGTTATATTCTGAATAAACTATTATTAATGACATTAAATACTGATTTACTAGTTTTTTCTCTCTCCTTCTCTTTAATTGTAAGATCAAACAATTCTAATTATGTATGGAGTACACATAACAGCATGAAATCATTTATTTCAATCTGACCTCTGATTTCCAATCAATGATGTCGATCCAGATGATGTACATAAAAATGAAAAAAAAGTACAGTATTTATATATAATTTATTGTGTGTTATTATGTTGTCATCTAGTACAATAACAATGTTGGTCATGCTGGAGAGGAAATCTACTAAAAATTTGTTTCCATGTGATCAACACTCTTAAAGGAATTACAGACTCAAAAACTATCTAGCCAGGCACGGATCCAGATTGTTGACAGGGGCTATTATATTTTGAAGAAACAAAACTTTAACTTAATTTTGCAAGGAAATTAAATAGCATTTCATATTTAGGGTCCATCTTGCGAATTGTTCAATAATATCGAGATGCTACCATTTGCCGTTGGAGACTTGCAAATGTTGTCCTATACTCGGAAGTCAGGGCCATTGAGCAGGGAGGGCTCCTTTACGGGCCAGTTCCTACTGAGACACAGGACTTTTATAGAAGGTCTCATCCGAAGGACCCGACTCAACGTTCTACAGTGGGATTCGAACCGAGATGCAACGTAAGAATCAACTCCTTACTTTGCAACCCTAGAGAAGACACTCTAACCTTATTGCTTGTACCAATAAAAATAATGTTTTCAGATCTTGAGTCGTTTAATTTTATGTATTCAATACTTTGCAATTGAAGTTTTCTTCTGATTTGAAGTGAATTTGTTCTGTAAGCTTTCGACGGAATCTTTCAAAATGAAATAAAATGTGGACTCCGATTTTAAAGATTTAAAGGTTGAGTATAAATAAATAAATAAAACGCAATTAAGTATTTTGCACAATATTAATTGCTTTGCGTTTTTTGATGATACGAAGATACGAATATAATGTACAATATTCAAGTTAAAAAAGTTCATTCAAAAATACATTTTATGGGTAGAGCAATCACGCGGACCTCCATACAACTTGAGACAGGATCATGTGCCAAGGAGGAGTGAACTTTCCATGCCAATTGGTAACATCCTAGAGTAATCCTTGTCATGATCAGGAGAAATTCCTAGACAATTCATTGTGTAAAAAATCGCCTAACAGCTAGAACAGAAAACTAAAAGTTCAAAAAAGATGTTCTAACCTTATTCGTTTTGATTTAATTCATTTTGGTAAAGGTTTATTGAATTCAAATTGTCTAAAAGTTTCCTATATGCTGTATGCATCTACATCTGATTTACATCTTTGTTGAATATATTGATGTGTGGTACTCCTGAGGTTTCTCCTTCCTATCTGTTGATATTTAAGTTGGGAGTTAAAAAGTTGCCTGGAAGTATATTGTCTGGAACCCGTTCTGTACTTTCGTTTTGGAAAATTTATATGAAGTTAATCCATCCAATTAGGGTAATTAAAAATCAAATGCAAAGAGGGGGTATAAACTTTATTACTCTAATATTGCTCTGATAAAATTTTTCAGAATGCAGGTTAGAGTTTTAAACAATCCTATTATGAATAAGGATAGAAATATTTTAATTTTATATCGGTTTTGATACTCATATTCAAAAAAAAATTAGGGTTAAGTAGAAACAAATAAAACGTTTTTAATTTGAGCAAATCCTTTCAATACTCTTTTTTCATTCAAACAAACATGTGTACATAAACTGAAGCAAAGTCCTTTGAGACAGACAATGCATAAGTGTATTTTTTAATCTGCTGATTAAATGATTAAAAATTCAAGTTTATCATTAATTTTATAAATTAAAATAAAAAATGTTTTAATCAATGTGATTAGAGAATACGAGTAAATGTTTATCTATTCTTGTTTCTTACTAACATTATACGTCTACCCTATTTTTTTTCCATTTCATGATAATAAATGTTATTTTTTAATCAATTGAAATCCATATTCTTTCTTTGCTTTTTCAAGCGTTCTGCCAATTGTTTTTTTTATTTTGATGATATTCTTATATAGATAAATGCTCAGTGTCATTTAAATTTAAAAGGTCCTGCATAAGTGTATGTGAGAAACACATTAGCACAAACACAATCCTATCACACCTTAGCACAATCTTTTGATACACACAATATAGATTTGTGTGTATTTCCCAAATCATTGATTGTATGGATCATTCATTTTTACAGTAATGTACTGACTAAATATTAGTGTTTTTCTTTCTTAATTCTTTGCTAGCCTGAAGGAGGGGTTGTCAGTAGACTTGCACAAGTCTCTATGCTCTAGTGCTCTCTTTAATACTTTTTCATAATGTCAAACTCTGCGTTTGATAACATTTAACAATGGTAGGAACAGAGGTCAGCAATACAAAAATGAACAAAGATGTTTTTAAAATATATTTATAAAAAAGAAAGAAGCACAGAGACTTGAGCAAGTCTGGTTTGTCGGCAATTAAGTATTTTGCAAAATATCAATTGCTTTGCGTTTTTTGATGACTTGGTATGAAGATAATGAACAATGTTCAAGTTAAAAAGTTCATTCAAAAAACATATTATGGGTAGAGAAAACACGCGGACCTCCATACAACTTGAGACAGGATCATGTGCCAAGGAGGAGTGAACATTCCTACCGACTGGTCACAACCTATGGTACGCATTGTAATGATCAAGAGAATTCCTAGACAATTCATTGTGTAAAAAACAGCCTTACAGTTAGAATAGAAAACAAAAAGGTCAGAAAAGATGTTCTAACCTTATACGTTTTGATTTTATTCATTTTGGTAAAGGTTTATTAAATTCAAATTGTCTAAAAGTTTCCTATATGTTGTATGCATCTACATCTGATTAGCATCTTTGCTGAATATATTGATGTGTTGTAGGTCTGAGGTTTCGCCTTCCATTCTTGCGATATTTAAGTTGGGAGTTAAAATAAAAAGTTGCTTGGAAGTATATTGTCTGGAACCCGTTCTGGATTTTCGTTTTAGAAAATTCCTATGAAGTTAATCTATCCAATTAGTGTCATTAAAATTCAAATGGTATAAACATTATCAATTTAATAATGATTGTCACCGACGTGGCGCAGTGGTTAAAGCGTCTGCTCGAGTCGCGAAGTAGGAGTCAATCCTTACGTCGCGGGTTCGTATCTCACTGTGGGACGTGGAGACCGGTCCTTCGGATGAGACCTTAAAAACCGAGGTCCCGTATCGCAGTAGGTGCTGGCACGAAAAAGATCCCTCCCTGCTCAATGGCCCTGAGTGCTGAGTATAAGGTAACATTTGCAGCTCTCCACTGGCAAGTGGTGGCGTCTCCATATGTCCACTGGCAAGTGGTGGCGTCTCCATATGAGTGAAAAATTCTCGAGAAGGACGTAAAGCAATATACAATCAATCAATCAATCTAATAATGCTCTGATAAAGTTTGTCAGAATGCAAGTTAGAGTTTGAAACAATCCTATTATGAATAAAGATAGAAATCTTTTAATTTTATCGGTTTTGATACTCATATTAAAAAAGAATTAAAGGTTAAGCAGAAACAAATGAAACGCTTTAAATTTGAGCAAAAAATTTTACTACTCTTTTTTCATTCAAACAAACATGTGCACATAAACTGAAGCAAAGTCCTTTGAGACAGACAATGCATGAATGTATTTCTTAATCTGCTGGTTGAATGATTAAAGATTCAAGTTTATCATTAATCCTGAAAATTAAAATCATTTTTTAATTAATGTGATGAGAGAATACGAGAAAATGTTTATATATACTTGTTTCTTACTAACATTATATGTCTACCCTTTGTTTTCATTTCATGATTTTAAATATTATTTTTCAAGAAATCGAAATCCATATTCTTTCTATGCTTTTTCTAGTGTTCTGTCAAGTGTATCTAATTCTTCCCACACTATGATATGCAATATTGATTTTTATATTTTTATGATGTTCTGATATAGATAAATGCTCAGTGTCATTTAAATTTAAAAGGCCCTGCATAAGTGTATGTGAGAAAGTAAGAAATTATATTATGAATTATCAAAGAAAACTCTTTATCTTGTAACATGTTGAATTTAGATGTTTACTGTCAAAACTTTAACACACATTAGCAAAAACAAATCTCTTGATACACACAATATAGATTTGTGTGGATTTCCCAAATCATTAATTGTACGGGTCATTCATTTTTACAATAAGGTGATTAAATATTAGTGTTTTTTCTTTCTTAATTTTTGAAACCCACATTCTTTGCTAGCCTGAAGGAGGGGTTGTCAGTAGACTTGCATAAGTCTCTATGCTTTAGCGCTCTCTTTAATACTTTTTGATAATGTCAAACTCTACGTTTGATAACATTTAACAACGGTAGAGAACAAAGGACAGCAATACAAAAATGATCAACCCCGTAAGGATCCGTGTTAGAATAGGTCCTCAGTACCCCCTTGCTTGTTGTAAAAGGTGACTACATGTAAATGGGGAGGTCCTTCGGATGAGACCGTATAAACCAAGGCCCTGTGTCACAGCATGTGTGGCAGGATAAAGATCCTTCCCTGCTCAAAGGCCGTAAGTTCCGAGCATAGGCCCAAATGTGCAGCCCTTCATCGGCACTGGTGACGTCTCCATATCAGTGAAATGTTATGGAGAGGGACGTTGAACAGTATACAATCAATCAATCAATTAAAAATGAACAAAGATGTATTTAAAATATACATGTACTTATAAAATCGAAAGAAGGACAGAGACTTGAGCAAGTCTGGTTTGTCGGCAATTAAGTATTTTGCACAATATCAATTGCTTTGCGTTTTTTGATGAGTTGATACGAAGATATGAACAATGTTCAAGTTAAAAAGTTCATTCTAAACAACATATTATGGGTAAAGAAAACACGCGGACCCTCATACAACTTGAGACAGGATCATGTGCCAAGGAGGAGTGAACATTCCATGCCGACAGGTCACATCCTAGAGTAATCCTTGTCATGATCAGGGGAAATTCCTAGACAATTCATTGTGTAAAAACCCGCCTAACAGTTAGAACAGAAAACTAAAAGGTCAGAAAAGAGGTTCTAACCTTATACGTTTTGATTTTATTCATTTTGGTAAAGGTTTATTGAATTCAAAGTGTCTAAAAGTGCTCTATGCATCTACATCTGATTTATATCTTTGTTGAATATATTGATTTGTGGTACTCCTGAGGTTTCTCCTTCCATTCTGTTGATATTTAATTTGGGAGTTAAAAAGTTGCTTGGTTTGAACATATTTTATTGTTTTGATGTTAAAACAAAAGAATTGGACACAAGTTCTTAAAATCTTAGAACGTCCTCTCCTTGTTGCTTGGAAGTATATTGTCTGGAACCCGTTCTGTATTTTCGTTGTGGGGAATACTTATGAAGTTAAGCCATCCACTATTGGTAGGGTAATTAAAATTCAAATGCAAAGAGATGGTATAAACTTTATTACTCTAATAATGCTCTGATAAAATTTGTCAGAATGCAGGTTAGAGTTTGAAACCAGCCTTTTATGAATAAAGATAGAAATCTCTAAATATTATAACGGGTTTAAAATTATATATCATTATTATAACATTTGTTTTCAGAATTATTCCCATGTACACATAAGCTCAAAAACTTTAAAGCAGACAATAATTGAGGGAGCTTCCAATATAATTGATTGCTAAAAGCAAACGTAAAGCATATATTTTGTGAAAATCATCCATTTTTAATAAATAATTGCCAAAGAGCGATTTCTTCCAATTAAAATGTATTAAAAAAAATTTGACGATCCAGTTTTACCACAACCTGGAGTTAAATGTCAAGCTTATATATACCATACTAATGTAATTATTGGAGAAGAGGTCTTCCAACAATCTATTGGACTACCCATGGATACCAATTGCGCCCCGTTAATAGAATACCCATTTTTGTATTATACGAAGCAGAATTTATCCAAAACGTTAACCCCATGCAAGATAAAAAAAGAAAAGACTTGATGTGGCCATCAACCCGACATTAAGATATATCGACGACGTACTGTAAATTAACAATGGTAATTTCAATTCTTATGTCGATATGCCCTGGTGTGCTTAAGACTATAGATACCACAAAGTCTGACACATCTGTTTTATATGTGTATAATTTAGACGTTTATGGTTATCTTACAACCAAGGTCTATGATAAACGTGATGAGTTAAACTTTTCTATCGTCAACTTCCCACATATACTTATGCAATACACCTTCATCACCCGCATACGGAGTAGATATTGTATATCTCATTTGTGTCGGTATGCAATAGCATGCTCTACATATGAACAATTTCTAAAACGTGGTAAATTATTAACAAAAAGGTTTATGAAACAAGGATATCGGCAGTCTCGTAAAAAGCAATGCACTAGGTTCTATGGTATGGTCGATGCAATTCATGATTGAGTCTAATGATGAATACCGTTTTTATACTTATTGTTAGTCCATTGTTTATACACTGAATTAAAAACGAATTTTCCGCTATTTCCCGATCATGACAAGGAGCACTTGGCGGGTGCGAACCGTCCGCAGGGGATGCTCACTCCTCCATGGTACCTGATCCCACATCTGATGTTTTATGGATCTATGTTTGCTCTACTCCTGTTTTGTATTGTTTTATGTTCAACAAAATTCTAGTAAAAACCTTAACAAATCCAAACAAATTTTGAAAAAAAATAAAGGTTAAATATTTAATATTTTCCATATTAAATAAGGAGCGGCGATAGCATAATGGATAAGGCGTTTGCCCTCGAAACCTAAGGTCATGGGTTCGCGCCCCAACTGCGGTGGATTTTTTTTTGGATTTTGAATTTCACAGGATTAATGGTAGCTTAATGGTAGCTTAATGGAGTTTGGACATTAAGCACCTGTAAGTCTACCCTTTTGACTTAAATGGTTGTTTAAAGGTGGCCTTTAAGCCACCATTAAGCACCTATAAGCTGCCATTAAGTCAAGCTTAATGGGAGCATTTCATCTTGTGACCGTTTTTATACTTATTGTTAGTCCATTGTTTATACACTGAATTAAAAACGAATTTTTCGCTATTTCCCGATCATGACAAGGAGCACTTGGTGGGTGCCAACCGTCCGCAGGGGATGCTCACTCCTCCATGGTACCTGATCCCACATCTGATGTTTTATGGGTTGAATGTTTGCTCTACTCCTGTTTTGTATTGTTTTATGGATTTTGATATTGAATACTTTTCGTTATCTCCAAGTATTTCATTTTTATAACAGCTAAAATGGTATATCAAGATCACTTTACGCCTACCATTTTTATAGTTATCAAAAGTATTCCAATAATATTTTTTGGATCTTTTAAGATCTTGGAAAGAATATATCAGACTTATTTTAGAGACAATTTTTTGAAAATACAACAAAAATAAGAAGTGATGGTGTACTTTGATAACTAAAATGATATTTTAATCAGTTTTAATGTATCATATTCATGTTAGAATGATTTTCTATTCATGTGATGACTTGAAATCCACATTAGAAGGGTTTTATCAGTTTTCTACTGCTTGTCACATTATGGCATATAATATGGACATAAATGTAGATTGTGTATAGAAATATTTAAATGTGTACAGCTTCCTTCATTATTTTGATTTTACCATAGAATTTTATGTTATAATTGAAGAAATTTTTTATGAATTCGGATTTAAATGTCTAACTGCTATTTCCCTGTACACTTGAGCACAAACAAGCATTGTATAAATTCACCCCCTGCATCTATTGATAGAATGAAAACAATAGACTTGAACAAAAATTCAATGTGCTATAAAAAAGGCAAAATTTGCTTTTAACCGCTCATTTTACAAATCATGAAAAGAAACTTGAGTTCATCTCTTACTACTTTAATGTAATCAACATCTATACATATTCTATGCCTATATCCCTAGATATTTTCTACATTTATATCATCAATATAATGAGTTTGAAATAATTTGAAGTCCATATGATTTACATGATTTAGCACAAGATTAGTCAGTTATTTACGATTTCTTCAATAAGGTATATGAGAAGGATATGGAAATAACGAACAGTATTCAATCTCAACGTCCATTAAACAAATATACAAAATTAGAGCAGAGCAAACACGGACCTCCGAAACATCAGAGGTGGGATCAGGTGCCATGGAGGAGTGAGCATCCCCTGCCGACCGGTCACACCCGCCGTGTGCTCGTTGTCATAATCAGGAAATAACGGAAAAAATCCGTGGTCAATTCAGTGTATAAATAATGGACTAACAATTGGTATGAAAACCGCCAGTCAGCATTTCATTCAATGATAAATTGTACTTGCTGACAAGGTCATTGTATCGACCATAGAATTTACGAAATGATGACTTTAAACGACACTGTTGATATTCTTGTTTAATCAACTTGCTTGTCAATAATTTATCTCGTTTAAGAAATTGTTCATACGTAGAGCATGCTCTTGCGTATCGAATCAACTGAGATATAAGGTATATTGCTGCATAAGTAAGGGAAGTTGACGATGGAAAAGTTAAAGTCATCACGTTTATCATATTGCTTGGTTGTTAGATTACCATTAGTGTCTTTTTCAAGTAAAATATCCAAGTAAAATATCCAAGTATGAAGCAGAAGTGTCGGACTCTGTGGTATCTTTTATCTCAAGCTCACCAGGATATATCGTGTCGACATAGGAATGGAAATTATCATTTTAATTGACAATACGTCATCGATATATCTAAATGTCGAGTTGAAGGCCACAGCAAATGTTTTCTTCTTTCCACGCAAAAGATTTTGCATAAATTCTGCTTCATATGAATATAAAAATAAGTCTGCTTATAACGGATTTACTTATATATTTTGATGTTGTAGGGAGATAGTTGCATGTTAAGCATTATCTCAATTATTTTTCAATGCCCTGCACAAGTTCATGTTGAAATTTATGAAATTTATTCAATGGTTGATTTCTTAATAATATTAATGTTAATCTTCTAAGTTTTTAATTCAAACTCCTTTAGACCACCATCAGAATTCTTTAAAACATACATATATATCTTTATGCATGTATATACAGTTAATGAAAGAAGACTTGATATTTGCGTGGGAATCATTTAATCTGTAAATAAAGCAAAAGTAAAAAGGTTTTTATTCTCCGGATTGAAAGATCCCGAGAATACATTGTTTTGGCCCTGTCTGTCGGTTTGTCTCTCTGTATGTCTGATGTCAACTTTAACCTACTCCATAACAATTAAGTTGACTTTCATATTGCACAGGTGCATTCCTTGTGACAAGACCCTTCTTTGAGCACTACCAAATTTTACCTCTTGACCTCGGCGTTTTGTTATTCAACAAAATACGTCAAGGCAATAATTTTTAAACTGTTGGATCAAGAACCGTCACCTTTAACATGTGTACTTATTATGACAAGACCTTTCAGCTGGTAGAATATTTTTTACCTTCTGACCTTGACCTAAGAAGTTTCTAGAATTTTCAACCTTGGTCATAACTTTCAGCCAGTTAGATCTAGGGTATTTATATTTCACATGTCTTTTCCTTGTATCAAGACCTTACATTGAGAACTAACCACTCTTAATCTTTAACCCTTACACTTTGGAGTTTTACATACATTTGAGAGAATTTTACCCTCATTTCTCAATTAATTTTATAACAGATCATGTAAGGTTGAGATGATATCAAAATCAATTAATAATTTTAATCTCATTCCAATAATTTAACAAATGACACTTGTAGTTTGCAGTGATTTCTATATAAGTCTTTATAAACAGGTTTGCTAGATAATTAATCACAATGTGACATATTACAAAGTATGTACACATATTTAAAAAAAAACCGAGATAATGTTAGGTATCTTCTTCATAGTTCAAAAAAGGTGGGATACATGTTTCTTATATAGTGGTATAATTGGAAAAATAGCATTCTCTAATGAGTTAAGAAAACAATAATGAGAATTCAAGATCTCTATCACTTATTAATTTTGAAAACTCCTTATTGTGTATTTCTGTAATTATATGCATATCTGAATTAATTTTCTTATGTTATATCTTTATGCCCAATCTCCTTCTGATTTGTCTATGTTCATTTCTGTCTTCCCTTTTTTCGAGACTTTGCTAGCTGGGATGTGGTTTTTGTGAATTTCAGATTCTATGTACAAATTGTAAATTGATACAGCTACATTGCATTCCTCTACAGACGGCTGTATAAAAATTTGGCAATGTAGGTCAAATTCTGTTCTTCACGACGTGGTTACACAAAATTCTGGAATTCAGAAATTAAAAGTGAGGCTCACTTTAAGGGTCTTAATCTTGTACTAGATAATAAATGCTTGCATTTTCACGTGTGCCAAAATTATAACATGATGAGAACTATTGACAAATTATTTTATCTTCTAAAGAATTATTTTTAAAAAATAGACTTAAATAGTACCCCCCCTCCCTATACGGTGTATTAAATAAATACTAAAAAAATTAATATAATTTATGAATAAAAAAATAATAACAATAGAATGCTAAATGAATAATTAAAGAAAATTAATGAATTAATTGATTGATTTATTGATAATTTGGAAAAATCAAGATGTTGTTCTTATTCATTGATGTTGTTTATTTGTTTACATTTGTAGGCATATTCTGAGGAGCATTTTTGATAACATTTTATTGACAAAAAAAAGAAATCATTCATTAAATGACCTTGTACATACTGAAATAAAGCATTCTTCGTAAACACAAGATATAAATACTTCAGCCACAATATGTTGGGCACAGTTGCATGCTCAGTAATGAGGAATAGAACATTTCATGGCATGATTGAAAGTGGTATTCCTTCTCCGTCTTCATTACCTTCTAGACCATTCATAGGAAGTTTTCCCCATTATTTTTTAGAAAAAAAATAGCTCTAATATAATATGTGAAAAAATATCTATTTTTCTCTCCCTGTCTCAAAAAAACACATTTTCAAAAAATTATTTATAAGATGAAATTGTTGATTAAACATATTTAAGAGCAAAATTTTCGCAAATAAAATTAACTGCAAATCAAGGGATTTTCCTTTGAACCGTTTGATCATTTTAAACAAAAATAGTATTAAAATCTAAACTATCATTTGCATCTGTAAAGGTGTGTTTTTTATTTCTGTTTTAATAGCTTGCAAAATATTGTTCTGGCCTTAATTAACCCTTATAGTGTCTGCTCTCTTTAAGTAGGAGGCATCAGCTAGTCTTCTAATTGAGCTGATTTAGACAGTAGATTTTCAAAGTAAATGAGATAGTAGTTAATAAATCTAACAAATAATTTGTCACTCAGAATTGAATCGATAAACATCCTTTCAGTGTTGTTTGATAGTCGTTTTCATATATAATTATGTATTCCTATTTTTTATTTAGGGTAATCTGGGTAGACTATTTGTAACTGTGCAGATAAAAAGTAGATTCTTTGCTCATTGGTAAATCATTTCACATGGAAAACAATAAAGAATATTGCTGTGTAATGTATAATTACTTGTACATGTAGAATCTGACAATTCTAAGTTTATGTTCAAGACTTTAAGATCAAGTTTAGACGATTGTTGACATTGTAATAAATGGAATAAGAACCATGTAATTAATAGTGCATGCATAATTTAAAGCTAAAACAAAAATTACCAAATCAACCTTTTTAATAAAATTCCAATATTCCTCAACATGTCTTAATTATAATTGTGAGAAAGAAACTCTAGCTATAGCTTCGAATTATCAAATCCTTACATGTAATGGGGAAATGATGAGATAAATGGTATTGGGAAAATGATAGTGACAGATTCCACTATATATTAAGCTTGAGATGGAAGAAAGTTGTTTTTATCTTCAAATTTATACATGCATATTTAGAGCAAATGCCCGGTATTATTAAATTCTTTTATAAAATGTAGGCTTGATAAGTAAAGCGTGTGCGGTTTATTCATTGTAAATGAAAGAGTCAAACCTCCTCGTAATAATTAATATTAATGTTAGTAAATTCATGTGACTTATTGCTATCTGTTAAAATATTAAACGTATAAAACACTACAAGTAATATTTATTCATGAAGTATGAAGTATGAAATGGTATTAACTATACGGATCACCAAGCTCCTTAATTATGACAAGTAATTGCATCATATATAAACTCATAATGGCTAACAATGGCGCAATATAAAAAAATACAAGAGTATTCCATTTATAATTAGCATTTTTTCCTGATAGTTAACAAAGTTAACATCATATTAAAGTACATGTAGTTTTTCATCAATGTTATGAAACATCATCCCCCGCGCTTTTTTTGGCGGGCAATTATGTGTCTTTCTAAGTCAAGCTGTAATATTGACACAACTTTACTGCGATCCAGTGCAGACGACCCTGATTCAGAAAGTTTGATATTTGCCAGAGCGGTGTGTATCACCGTTATGAAGGTCAAAATCTTGCCTCTTCCGACCCTGGGGTCTGCATTTAGGATTGCACACTTTACATGTTTTGGCGGATCAAGATAGGGGAGGGATGAGATGATTAAATTGAAAAGTAATTGTAATTACAATTACATAGCCTTTTTCCCGAAACAAATTCTCTAATTTTTACGGCATTTGATTAACTGATGTAATATTACTCCATGAAAATTGCAAAAGTTTTTGGTGTCTCAGTATGCGATTGTGAACGGTAAAGGTATTGGTAACTTCACAAAAGTTCCCCGATATATGAGCGAAATTCTGCCGATTCGGCGTAAAAGATTAATCAATCAATCAATCACCGTTCATAATTAACCAAATTAAAGGGTGCCAAATCCATTCCCATTATCCGATACATATATGTACTATATACGATACATATATGTACTATAGGGGTCTAAAAAGAAGATCTGGCGCCCAAACTAAGGATTCCTGTCACTTAGGGGAGCCCGGAACATTTGGGCTCAAAGGCGCCCCTATTACCTACCGGTGTCAAAAGGGACCCAAATGACAAAGAGAGCGCTTGGCGTCCAAAGTAGGAATTGTGCCACTTGGGAGAGCAAAGGACCCTTGGGCTCGCAAGATGCTTCTGTTGATTCCTGGTGTCTAAAGGGACCCAATGGACACCATTTCTCGGCACCGAGGTGCCAAATCCAAACATATTATCTGATACATGTATGAACTATAGGGGTCCAGAGAGTGTGCCTGGCATTCAAACAAGGAATTATGAAACTAAGAGGAGCTTGGGACATTAGGGTACAATATTGTTCCGGTAGATTTCCGATGTCAAAAGGGACACAATTGACCCGGTTTCTTAGCGCCAGACTGCCAAATTCAACTCTTTTATATGATACACATATATTTAGGGATGTCAACGAATATTCGAATATTTATTCGATGAATTGATATTCCAATATAAATTCATGATTCGAATATTCGGATTTTAAGTATACTAGAATAAAAAAAAAACTTGGCAAAAACTGAAGTTTTATCAGAAATTGAATCAACTTCTCATCGTTGACCAATAATAATATTTTATTTAAAATAAAATTAAAAGACACTCATCTAGGATTTACCTTAAAGATCTGAAGAGTGTGTCTATTAAAATGATATAAATTATTCATTTAAATTGTTCATTTAATTAGAGGTATAACAGTGTCCAGTACTTAGAATTAGTTTGTATTGTTGAAAGGACACATTTTTGTTTATGTATACATCATTTAAAATCATTATAAGGAAATTAATTAGCTAAAAGAAATTGCTTTTAATGTTTCTCCAATAGATAATTGTTCTGTGTGGTATAAATCTGTAGGGTTAACAGTGTACACTTTGGTAAGATGATTAATTAATCTGGAACTTATTAAAAGAATCTTTTGAATTTTCTAGGGAATTTCTTTTTATTACATTTTGGATATAAACTCTTCATGATATATTCTGTAAAATATTTTAAGAATATAATCAAAGTGCATTTACAAAGCTCTACATGAAATTTTATTCCAAAATAATGACATAAAACGTATACATGTATATTGCTTGACTGAAGAATGAAGATATAAAAATGAATTTATATTATAGAATATTCGAATATATTCGAATTCTACTATCGAATATTCGAATATCTTTTATTGGCAATATTGACATCCCTACATATATTCTATAGCGGTTTAGGAGAGAACTTGCGCCCAAACTAGGAATTGTGCCAATTAGGAGGGCCCAGAACACCAGTGTTCCTAATCAAAGGTTTCCCATTTGATTTCCGGTGATAAAAGGATTCCAATTGGCACCATTTTTGGGTGCTATGCCGCAAAATTCAACCTTATTATCTAATGCATATATGTACTATAGGGGTAAATAGAGACGACCTGGCAAAATAAGTAGTGATTCTGTCACTAAGGAGAGACCGGAACGCTAAGGCTGGAAGGCGCACCTGTTGATTTCCAGTGTCAAAAAAGACCCAATCGACAATATTTTGGCGCCAGGGCGTCAAATCCAAGACTTTTATCTGATAAATAAATATACTTCAGTTGTATAGAGAGAGTGCCTGGCGCCGATTCTTGGAAATGTGCCACTTAGTAGGTCCGGGAAACAAGGGCTCAACGGCTTCCCTTTTTATTTGGGGACCCCATTGATATCGATTCTAGTAATAGGGCGCCAAATACAGCCGTATTATCTGATACGTATATGTATTATAATGGCCTAGAGAGAATTGTGCAATTAAGTGGATCCCGCAATTAAAGGATTCAGATATGAGGTGTCAAAAGGGACCCAGTTGACACCCTTTTGGGCACCAGGGTGGCAAATCTAAACCAGATATCTGATAAATTTATGTTCTATAAGGGTCTGAAAACTGGGTGCCTGGCACACAAACTAGGAATTGTGCCAGGTACGTGGCTGAGCCCCAGACATTAGGATTTAATACACCCCAGTTGAATTACGGTGTCAAAAGAAGCAATATATACCGTTTTGGGGCACAGGGGAACCAAATTCAATCCATTTATCTGATACACAGGATAGGGTCTAGAGAGAGCGGCTAGCGCCCAAACTAGGAACCGTACTATTTAGAGATGCACGGGACACTGGGGCTCAAGGGGCCTTTATTGATTTCCAGTGTCAAAAGAGACCCAATTTCTGAGCGTTAAATCAAACCCTATTATCTGATACATGAATGTACTTTAAGGATCTAGAGAGAGCTCCTCGCGCCAAAGTAGGAATTTTGACACTTAGGGGAGCCCTGGACAATAGAATGCATAGACGCCCCTGTTGATTTCCTGTGTCAAAAGGGACCCAATTGACACCGTTTTTGGCGCCAGGACACCAAATCCAACCATATCATCTGATACATAAATGTAAATAAATAAATAATAAATAATAAATGTTAAGAGTCTAGCAAACTAGGAATTGTGCCAATTAGGGGATCCCAAAACACTCTCAAAAGTAGCCCTATTGATTTCGGATACATAAAGGAATCAAATTGACACCATTTCTGAGCGCCAGGGCGCCAAATCCAAACCCTATATATGAGTAATAAAGGGTATAGAAAATATAAAAAGATAGAAAATAGACTTGCTCCAAAACTTGGAATTGTGCCACTTAAGGGCCCAGGACATTAGGGCTCAGAGACGCCCCTGATATCCAATGTCAAAAGAGACCCATATGACACTATGTTTTGGCACGTCAAATCAAACTATATTATATGATACAAATATGTATAATTATGGTCTACAGATAGCGTCTGACGCCCAAATTAGGGAATTGTGCGACTTAGAGGAATCCGGGACACTAAGTAATGAAGGCACCCCTGGTTGCATTCCGTTGTCAAAAAGGACACAAGGGCGTCAGGGCGCAAAATCTTACTTTATTATCTGATACATACATGTATATGGACTATGGGGGTTTAGAGAGAGCGCCTGGCCACCAAACTAGGAATTGTGGCACTTAGGAGACCCAAGGAAAGTAAGGCTCGAAGACGTCCCTGTTTATTTCTGGTTTGAAAAGAGGCCAAATGGACCATGTCTTTGGAACCAGGGCGCCTAGTGCCGATACTTAAAATTGTGTCACTAGGAGGAGCCAAGATCACTAGGGCAAGAAAAAGGGACCCAAATGACACGATTTCTATTCACCAGTGTGCAAAATTCAACCCTGATATCTGATACATATATGTTTTGTAGGTGTCTAGAGAGAAGGCCTAAAACCAATACTCAAACCAGTGCCACGGATGGGAGCCCGAGACACTAGGGCTCGAAGGCACCTCTTTTGACACCCTTTTCAGATACTAAGAGGACAATTCCAAACATTTTATCTGAAACGTATACACTGTATTTACTATAGGGGCCTGGCGCCAAAGCTAGGAATTGTGCCACTATGGAAAACTCGGGACACTAGAGCTCGAAGGTGCTGCATTTGATATCCAGTTTCAAAAAGGACACAATCGACAATGTTTTTGGCGCAAGGGCGATAAATAAAACAAATTCTGATGCATACATTTATACTTTAAAGTTTTAGATAGAGCTTCTGGCGCCAAAACAAGGAATTGTACCAAGGCTCGAAGGATTCCTGGAAAGTAGGACTCGAAGGCGCCCCTGTTGATTTCCAGTGTCAAAAAGGCCGAATTGACACCGTTTTCGAACTACAGGGCCCCCAATTCAAAACCTATTATCTGATGCATGTATGTTTTAAAAGGGTGTAGAGAGAGCACCTACGGCCCAAACTATGAATTGTGCCACTTAAAGAGACCCAAGATACTATGGGTCAGAGGTGCCCTTGTTGTTTTTCTGTGTCAAAATGCTTCCAATTGACACCCTTTCTGAGCACCGGGGCGCCAAATCTAACCCTATTATCTAAAACATATATACATGTACTATGCACTACAGTGGTCAAGAGAGTGCACCAGTCGCCCTATATAGGAATTGTACCAATTAAGGAGGCCCTTGACACTAGGTATCAAAGAAGCCACTCTTGATTTTTGTGTCAAAAAAAGGACACAATGGACATCAGTTCTTGTCCATTAAACAAAAGGGTGCCAAATCTAACCCTTTTATCTGGTATATATTTGTCACAATAGTGGTCACCCAAACAGGAAATGTAACGGAAAAAACGTTGGGGACTAACAATTGGTATGAAAAACGTCAGTCAGCATTTCATTAAAGAGAAATTTATAATGATAAATTGTATTTGCTGACAAGGTCATTGTATCGACCATAGAATTTACGAAATGATGAGAGACTGTTGATATTCTTGTTTCATCAACTTGCTTGTCAATAATTTACTTTAAGAAATTGTTCATACGTAGAACTGAGATATAAATACTCCGTATGCAGGTGATGAAGGTATATTATTATCTGCAGATATATTAGAAAAGTTAAAGTCATCCTTGGTTGTTGATTACCATTTGTGTCCCAACACAGTGCCCAATGTGGCACATTTCCTAGTGATGGGTGACGTAGAGAGAATGGAAATTATCATTATTAATTGACAATACGACACGGGGTTACTTGAGAGAGAGAGAGATAGTGGTCATCCAAACTAGGAAACTTGTCACGTTGGGGAGCATTGGAAACTAGAGCTCGAAGGCAACTTTAATGACGTCTGATCCAAACCTATCATGTGATAGATATATTTGCACCCTGTGCCAATCACAGTGCCCAACGTGGCACATTTCCTAGTTTGGGTGACCACTATTGCACTGGGGTACAGAGAGAGAGTCTGGCGCTTAACTGGAAATTGTGCCATTTAGTTGAGCCCGGCACAAGAGGGCTTAAAGGCGCCGTATTTGGTTTTCCATGGCAAAAGCCACCCAATTGACCCTTGTGCCAGGGCGCGAAATCGAATCATATTAGCTAATACATATATGTACTAAGATGGTCAAGAGATAGCGTCTGGTCGTCTGGCGCCCAAACTAGGAATTGTGCTTTTTGACTTCAAAATGGACCGAATTGACACTATTTGAGAGTGATGGGGCGCCGACTATAGGTGTATAGATAGAGCACCTATGCGAAATATAGGATTTGAGCCACTTAAGGAAACCTGGGACACTTGGGCTGGAAGGCGCCCCTGTAAATTTCCTGTGTCAAAAGAGGCCCAATCTACAATGCTGTAGGCTCCAGGGCGCCTTATCCAACCTTTTTATCTGATACATGTACATATATATGTACTATAGAGATAAAAATCCTTTCAGTTTTGTTATAAAGTCGTTTTCATATTTAACCATATACTCCTTTTTTTCATTTCGCGTTAATATGGAATACTATTTGTAACTGTACAGATCAAAACCTAGAATTTTTGCACACTACTTAATCATTTCACATGGAAATCACTAAAATATTGCTGTATACCGGTAATGTATGAAAACTACTTGCAAAATTTGAAAATTAAAAATTGATGTTTAAGAATTTGAAATCAAGTATAGACGATTGCAGTTATTGTAATACATTTTAAATGAACCATTGATTTAATAGTACATGCATAATTAAAAGTTAAAACAAAAAATATCAAATCAATATTAGCAAAATTTTTAATAAAATTCCAATATTTCTCAACATTTTATGATACACATGTTTCTCTCTGAACGAATAGTGATTTTGGATGACAGTTTCATGTCCATATTATAATTGTGAGAAGCAAACTCTAGCTATATAGCTTCAAATCGTCAAATCTTTACTTGTGACGGGGGATTGAGAAGATAATTGACTGTGGGAAACTGATAGTGACAGATTCCATTAGATTTTATGCTTTGAATGAAAGAATTTTTTTTTCTCGAAATATGAAATGAAAAAATGAATGAATAATTAAAGAAAATTAATGAATTAATTGATTGATTTATTGATAATTTGGAAAAATCAAGATGTTGTTCTTATTCATTGATGCTGTTTATTTGTTTACATTTGTAGGCATATTCTGAGGAGCATTTTTAATAATAATTTATTGACAAAAAAAAAGAAATCATTCATTAAATGACCTTGTACATACTAAAATAAAGCATTTCTCGTAAACACAAGATAAATACTTCAACCACAATATGTGGGGCACAGTTGGATGCTCAGTAATGAGGAATAGAACATTTCATGGCATGATTGAAATGTGTCAATTAAATACAAGATTCGTTTGAAATAGAGAAAGGTGGAAATATCAAGGCTTTTTTCAGTGGTATTCCTTCTACGTCTTGATTACCTTCTAGACCATTCATAGGAAGTTATCCCCATTATTTTTAGAAAAAAAATGCTCTAATATAAAATGTGAAAAAATCTCAATTTTTCTCTCCCTGTCTCAATAAACATGATAAAAAACTTTTAAAAAATTATTTATAAGATGAAATTGTAGATTAAACATATTTAAGAGAAAAATTTTCGCAAATAAAATTAACTGCAAATCAAGGGATTTTCCTTTGAACCGTTTGATCATTTTAAACAAAAATAGTATTAACATCTAAACTATTGTCGTTTACTAATTATTGAATTAATGAGTACACGACAATTATATTTGTCGTGTACTCATTATTTGAATTTCTAATTCAATAATTAGTAAACGACACTTTCATTTGCATCTGTAAAGGTGTGTTTTTTATTTCTGTTTTTATAGCTTGCAAAATATTGTTTTGGCCGTAACCCTTATAGTTTCTGCTTTCTTTAAGTAGGAGGCATCAGCTAGTCTTCTAATTGAGCTGATTTAGACAGTAGATTTTCAAAAAAATGAGATAGTATTTAATAAATCTAACAAATAATTTGTCACTCAGAATTGTTAAGACAAAAATCTTTTCAATTTTGTTGGATAGTCGTTTTCATATATAATCCTGTATTCCAATTTTCTTATCAAGGGTAATCTGGGTAGACTATTTGTAACTGTGCAGACAAAATGTAGAATCTCTGCACACTGGTAAATCATTTCACATGGAAAACAATAAGTAATATTGCTGTTTAATGTATAACTACTTGCAGAATCTGACAATTCTAAGTTTATGTTCAAGACTTTAAGATCAAGTTTAGACGATTGTTGACATTGTAATAAATGGAATGAGAACCATTTAATTAATAGTGCATGCATAATTTAAAACTAAAACAAAAATTACCAAATCAACCTTTTTAATAAAATTCCAATATTTCTCAACATATCTTAATTATAATTGTGAGAAAGAAACTCTGGCTATAGCTTCGAATTATCAAATCCTTACATGTAATAGGGAAATGAAGAGATAAATGGTATTGGGAAAATGATAGTGACAGATTCTACTATATATTAAACTTGAGATTTAGAGAAAATGCCCGGTATTATTAAATTCTTTTATAAAATGTAGGCTTGATAAGTAAAGCGTGAGCGGTTTATTTCCATTGTAAATGAAAGCGTCAAACCTCTTGGTAATAATTAATGTTAGTAAATTAAGGTGACCTATTGCTATCTGTTAAAATATTATAATTATAAAACACAAGTAGTAAGATGTATACATGTATGCTATAAATTCTTATCATCATCCAGCCGAATGTCATAATTGTAAAATGTCGCTTTACGTTTTTCTCTATTGATTATTTTTATTAGAACTTCTCATTTTATTTTAGCAGGCCGTACTTTGAATCTTATTTTACACGTTTATACATGTAATGGAATTTAATTTAAAATACTGAAAGCGTAAAATTATTATAAATGGCGAAATAGCATAATTTTATGGTAAAAAGAATTACGCCAAAAGCGGAAGGGTAGGCAGGTCTGCCTTATAGTTATGTATCAGAAAATATAGGGTTAAATTGGTGCCATTTAATTTGATTTAATTGCGAACGGTGAAGATATTAATAAATTTATCTAGTTTCCCCGATTAGACACCGAAAGCGGGAGACCACAATTCTTTGAATTTGCTCGTTCCTTTTGCAAATTTCATGCAGTAATTCTACATTAGTTTATTAAAGCCGTAAAAAATACGTTTTTCATTTAGGGAAAAAGGCTGATTAATTGTAATTACAATAACTTTTCAATTCAATTATTTCCTCCCTCCCAAACTTGATCCGCCAAAACATGTAGGTGTGCAACTTAAATGCAGACACCAAGGTCGGGAGAGGCAAGATTTTTGACCTAGAAAACGGTGACTCACACCGCTCTGGCAAATATCAAACTTTCTGAATCAGGGTCGTCTGCACTGGAATTCGGTGAAGTTGTATCGATTACAGCTAGACTACAAAAGACACATGATTGCCCGCCAAAAAAAGTGGGGGAGGGGGGATGAGATTTCATTACATTTATGATAAACTATACCTGTACTTTGATGTGAAGTCTTTGCATATATTTGTTACCTACAGTATCGACAAAATGCTAATTATAAAAGGAATACTCTTGTATCTGTTTTATATTGCGCCATTGAGAGCCATTAATAGTTTATGCATAATGCAATTACTTACCATAATTAAGGAGCTTGGTGATACCATTTCATACTTAATTCTATAAACAGTTTTATATTTTCTTATGTTCACATTGTTAAAAACATGGCTTAAAGCGACATTTACAATTATGACATTCGGCTGAAGATAAGAATTTATAGCATACATGTATACATCTTACTAGTTGTGTTTTTCTGTTACACCCCTGTTTATTTCTTGTCTAAAATCGGACCCAATTTACCCTGTGTCCGGGCGCCAGGGCGCCAAATCCGACCCTATTTTGTGATACATGTATATGTACTATAAGGGTCTAGAAAGGGTGCCTGGCGCCCAAACTAAGAACTGTGCTACTTAAACGAGCCTGTGACACTAGGGCTCGAAGGCGCCCCTGTTGATTTCCGGTCTCAAAAGCTACCCAATTCACACCGTTTTTTGGTGCCAGGGCGCCAAATCTAACCCTATTTTCTGTTACATATATGTATTATAGGAGTCTAGTATGGGTGCCTGGCGCCCAAATTAGGAATTGTGCTACTTAGAGGAGCCTGTGACACTAGGGCTCAAAGGCGCCCCTGTTGATATCCGGTCTCAAAAGCTACCCAATTTACACTTTTTCTTGGTGCGAGGGCGCCAAATCTAACACTATTTTCTGTTACATATATGTACTATAGGAGTCTAGTGAGGGTGCCTGGTGCCCAAACTAGCAATTGTGCCACTTAGGGGAGCCCAGGACACTAGGGCTTGAAGACACCCCTGTTGATTTCTTGTCTAAAAACGGACCCAATTTACACCGTTTCTTGGTGCCAGGGCGCCAAATCTAACACTATTTTCTGATACATGTATATATACTATAGGGGTTAGAGAGGGTGCCTGGTGCCCAAACTAGGAACTGTGCTACTTAGAGGAGCCTGTGACACAAAGGCTCAAAGGCACTACTGTTGATTTCCGGTCTCAAAAGCTACCCAATTCAAACCGTTTCTTGGTGCCAGGGCGCTAAATCTAACCCTATTTTCTTTACATATATGTATTACAGGAGTCAAGAATTGGTGCCTGGCGCCAAAACTAGGAATTGTGCTACTTAGACGAGCCTGTGACACTAGGGCTCAAAGGCACCCCTGTTGATTTCCGGTCTCAAAAGCTACCCAATTCACACCGTTTCTTGGTGCCAGGGCGCCAAATCTAACCCTATTTTATGTTACATATATGTATTATAGGAGTCTAGTATGGATGCTTGGCGCCAAAACTAAGAATTGTGCTACTAAGGGGAGCCCGTGACACTAAGGCTCGAAGGCGCCCTTGTTGATTTCTGGTCTCAAAAACTACCCAATTTACACCGTTTCTTGGCGTTAGGACGTCACATCTAACCATATTTTCTGTTACATATATGTACTATAGGTGAGAAGTGAGGTTGCCTGGTGCCCAAACTAAAAATTGTGCCACTTGGGGGAGCCCAGGACACTAGGACATGAAGACACCCCTGTTGATTTCTTGTCTTAAAACGGACCCAATTAATATTGTGTCTGGGTGCCAGGGAACCAAATCCGACCCTTAGTTACTGATACATGTATATGTACTATAGATGTCAAGAGAGAATGCCTGGCGCCTTAACTAGGAATTGTGCTACTTAGAGGAGCCTATGACACTAGGGCTCGATGGCGCCTCTGTTGATTTCCGGTCTCAAAAGCTTCCCAATTTATACTGTTTGTTGGTGCCAGGGCGCCAAATCTAACACTATTTTCTGTTACATATTTGTACTATAGGACTATATGGGTGCCTGGCGCCCAAGCTAGGAATTGTGCTACTAAGGGGAGCCCGTGACACTAGGCCTCAAAGGCGCCCCTGTTGATTTCCGGTCTCGAAAGCTACCAAATTTACACCGTTTCTTGGTGCAAGGGCGTCAAATCTAACGCTATTTTCTTAACATATATGTATTAGAGGAGTCTAGGAATTGTGCTACTAAGGGGAGCCCGTGACACAAATGCTCGAAGGCGCCCCTGTTGATATCCGGTCGCAAAAGCTACCAAATTTACACGGTTTCTTTATACCAGGCAGACCTGGGGTAATGCTAATGTGTAATGGTAATGCATTGTAATCTTTACATTTTTTCAAAGTAATGGGATGTAATGTGTAATGCATCCATCTTTCAATTACAAGTAATATAATGTAATGCATTATTTGAAAAAAAGGTCAGTAATGACCAATTACTTTTCAATTACTTTTTGTATATTAGTCTCTTTTAATATTTGAATCTGAAAAAAATAAATATCAGTGAGAGGTTATTTTTTTTAATAAATATTGTTAATATTAAAATTGAAATCCTATATCCTACAATTTTTTTGATATTATTTTATGGCAATTCATAACAAACTAAATAATTCTTTCAATAGAAATCTTGACAATTGAAAATTAAAAATTGTAAAATTAATTGAAGAGAACCAAAGAAAAATATGAAAAGGAATCATTTTTTAGAGAAATATACAGAAAAAGTTTCATTAATACAGGTATGGTGAGTCTTCCAGTTAAATTAAGATACAAACTATATTTTTCTACATTTTCCCCTTTTCAATCAGGTGAAATAGACTTGGTAAACAAGATACAAGATCAGTATGATTTATTATAGACACAAAGAGAAAATAAGGCCAAATATAAATGTAGACTGATATTTTTACCATCATTCATTTTTAGGTAATTAAAGAGCTTAAAATTTAAACACTGCATCGAAGTTCGTGTAATTATCACCTTTAATTGTGTTTAATTTATAGCTTCAATGATTATACCTGTTAAGATAATTAGAAGTGCTAATTAAGCTTTTAATACTCTTTATACATTTACAGATATTATCTGTTAATTGAATATTAGTTTACCTTAAACATCTAGTAGGAAATGTTCAATAAACCATTTATTTAAAAAAAGACAAAAACAAAGGAGAAACTAACATCAGACTTTGAACAAAACTACAACATGGATAGGTAAACTACATGAACATGATACATGAATCCAAAATCCAAATACTGCTCTGATTTATAGATCTGAGGGAAAGCATATTAATCGAGCAAAAAGTATGAAAGTTAATTTATATAGGTATAAATTGTGTGGTCATACGTTTTGTGTTTTCTCTTATAAAATGTAATGTGTAATGTAATTAATTACTTTAACAAAGTAATTGTAATTTAATTAATTACTTTTCTAAATGAGAGTAATGGTAATTGTAATTGTAATGATAAAAATTCCAAAGTAATTGTAATGTAATTCATTACATTTCAAAGTAATTGACCCCAGGTCTGGTTCCAGGGCGCCAAATCTAACCCTATTTTCTTTACATATATGTATTACAGGAGTCAAGTATGGGTGCCTGGTGCCCAAACTAGGAATTCTGCTACTAAGGGGAGCCCGTTACACTAGGGCTCGAAGGCGCCCTTGTTGTTTTCCAGTCTCGAAAGATACCAAATTTACACCGTTTCTTGGTGCCAGGGCGCCAAATCTAACACTAATTTCTGTTATATATATGTACTATAGGAGTCTAGTGAGGGTGCCTGGTGCCCAAACTAGCAATTGTGCCACTTAGGGGAGCCCAGGACACTAGGGCTTGAAGACACCCCTGTTGATTTCTTGTCTAAAAACGGACCCAATTTACCCTGTGTCTGGGCGCCAGGGCGCCAAATCCGACCCTATTTTCTGATACATGTATATGTACTATAGGGGTCTAGAGAGGGTGCCTGGCGCCCAAACTAGGAATTGTGCTACTTAGAGGAGCCTGTGACACTAGGGCTCGAAGGCGCCCCTGTTGATTTCCGGTCTCAAAAGCTACCCAATTCACACTGTTTCTTGGTGCCAGGGCGCCAAATCTAACCCTATTTTCTGTTACATATATGTACTATAGGAGTCTAGTATGGGTGCCTGGCGCCCAAACTAGGAATTGTGCTACTAAGGGAAGCCGGTGACACTAGGGTTCAAAGGCACCCCTGTAGATTTCCGGTCTTAAAAGCTACCCGATTTACACCGTTTCTTGGTGCCATGGCGCCAAATCTAACACTATTTTCTGTTACATATATGTACTATTGGAGTCTAGTGAAGGTGCCTGGTGCCCAAACTAGCAATTGTGCCACTTAGTGGAGCTCAGGGCACTAGGGCTTGAAGACACCGCTGTTGATTTCTTGTCTAAAAACGGACCCAATTTACCCTGTGTCTGGGCACAAGGGCGCCAAATCCGACCCTATTTTTTGATACATGTATATGTACTATAAGGGTCTAGAGAGAGTGCCTTGCGCCCAAACTAGGAATTGTGCTACTTAAGGGAGACCGTGACACTAGGGCTCGAAGGCGCACCTGTTGATTTCCGTCTCAAAAGCTACCCAATTTACACTGTTTCTGGGCGCCAGGGCGCCAAATCAAACCATATTCTCTGATACATTTATGTATTATACGAGTCTAGTATGGGTGCCTGGTGCCCAAGCTAGGAATTGTGCTACTAAGGGGAGCCCCTGACACTAGGGCTCGAAGGCACCAATGTTAATTTCTGGTCTCAAAAACTTCCCAATTTACACCGTTTCTTGGTGCCAGGGCGCCATATCTAACACTATTTTCTGTTACATATATGTACTATAGGAGTCTAGTGAGGGTGCCTTGTGGCAAAAACTAGCAATTGTGCCACTTAGGGGAGCCCAGGACACTAGGGCTTGAAGACACCCCTGTTGATTTCTTGTCTAAAAACGGACCCAATTTACCCTGTGTCTGGGCGCCAGGGCGCCAAATCCGACCCTATTTTCTGATACATGTATATGTACTATAGGGGTCTAGAGAGGGTGCCTGGCGCCCAAACTAGGAATTGTGCTACTTAGAGGAGCCTGTGACACTAGGGCTCGAAGGCGCCCCTGTTGATTACTGGTCTCAAAAGCTACCCAATTGACACTGTTACTTGGTGCCAGGACGCTAAATCTAACCGTTATTTCTGTTACATATATGTATTTTAGGAGTCTAGTATGGATGCCGGGCGCCCAAACTTGGAATTGTGCTACTAAGGGGAACCCGTGACACAAAGGCGTGAAGGCGCCCCTATTGATTTCCGGTCTCAAAAGCTACCCAATTTACACCGTTTCTTGGTGCCAGGGCGCCAAATCTAACACTATTTTCTGTTACATATATGTTTTATAGGAGTCTAGTGAGGGTGCCTGGTGCCCAAACTAGCAATTGTGCAACTAAAAGGAGCCCAGAACACTAGGGCTTGAAGACCCCCTGTTGATTTCTTGTCTAAAAACGGACCGAATTTACACTGTGTCTGGGCGCCAGGGCGCCAAATCCGACCCTATTTTCTGATACATGTATCTGTACTATAGGGGTCTAGAGAGGGTGCCTGGCGCCCAATCTAGGAGCTGTGCAACTTAAACGACACTAGGGCTCGAAGGCGCCCCTGTTGATTTCCGGTCTCAAAAGCTACCCAATTCACACTGTTTTTTGGTGCCAGGGTGCCAAATCTAACCCTATTTTCTTTACATATATATATTACAGGAGTCAAGTATGGGTGCCTGGCGCCCAAACTAGGAATTGTGTTACTTAGAGGAGCCTGTGCTACTAGGGCTTGAAGGCGCCCCTGTTGATCTCCGGTCTCAAAAGCTACCCAATTCACACTGTTTCCTGGTGCCAGGGTGCCAAATCTAACCCTATTTTCTGTTCCATATATGTATTATAGGAGTTTAGTATGGATGCCTGGCGCCCAAACTAGGAATTGTGCTACTAAGGGGAGTTAGTGACAAAAAGGCACGAAGGCGCCCTTGTTGATTTCCGGTCTCAGAAGCTACCGAATTCATACCGTTTCTTGGTGCCAGGGCGCCAAATCTAACCCTATTTTCTTACATATATGTATTACAGGAGTCAAACATGGGTGCCTCGCGCCAAATCTAGGAATTCTGCTACTAATTGGAGCCCGTGCCACTAGGGCTCGAAGGCACCCCTGTTGATTTCTGGTCTCAAAAGCTACCCAATTTACACCGTTTCTTGGTGCCAGGGCGCCAAATCTAACACTATTTTCTGTTTCATATATGTACTATAGGAGTCTAGTGAGGATGCCTGGTGCCCAAACTAGCTATAATGCCACTTAGGGGAGCCCAGGACACTAGGGCTTGAAGACACCTCTGTTGATTTCTTGTCTAAAAACGGACCCAATTTACCCTGTATCTGGGCGCCATGGCACCAAATCTGATCCTATTCTTTGATACATGTACATGTACTATAGGGGTCTAGAGAGAGTGCCTGGCGCCCAAACTAGGAATTGTGCAACTTAGAAAATCCTGTGACACTAGGACTCGAAGGCACCCCTGTTGATTTCCGGTCTCAAAATCTACCCAATTTACACTATTTCTTGGTGCCAGGGCGCCAAATCTAACCCTATTTTCTGTTATATATATGCACTATAGGAGTCTAGTATTGGTGCCTGGCACCCAAACTAGGAATTGTGCTACTAAGGGAAGCCCATGACACTAGGGCTTGAAGAAACCCCTGTTGATTCCCGGTCTCAAAAGGTACCCAATTCACACAGTTTCTTGGTGCCAGGACGCCAAATCTAACCGTTATTTTTGTTACATATATGTATTTTAGGAGTCTAGTATGGATGCCGGGCGCCCAAACTAGGAATTGTGCTACTGAAGGGAACCCGTGACACAAAGGCGTGAAGGCGCCCCTATTGATTATCGGTCTCAAAAGTTACCCAATTTACACCATTTCTTGGTGCCAGGGCGCCAAATCTAACACTATTTTCTGTTACATATATGTACTATAGGAGTCTAGTGAGGGTGCCTGGTGCCCATCAATAGCCTAGGGTACTGGTCTCCTTTTTTTAGTACCCAATATATTGTATCAGTACCCTATTGTATTGGATTCTAACAAGTCTTGTAGTACTTGGTAGATGATATCAATAGTCGAGAGTACTTAACTTTTACCTATCTTGTAGTACTTGTTGGAACTTAACAATGGATTCAGGTACTGGACTCTTAGTTCCTGTCTTGTAATTTTCGGTAGACCAAATCAATAGCCTAAGGTACTGGGCTCTTACCTGTTTTGTAGTACTTAGTAGACCATATGAATGGACTAGGGTACTGGCCTCCTACCTGTCTTGTAGTACTCGGTATACCCTACTTATAGCCAAAGGTACTGGTCCCCTACTCTATATGTCTTATAGTACTTAGTAGACCATATTCAAAGCCAAAGGTTCTGGACTTTTTCTTGTCCTGCAGTACTCGGTAGACCGTATCAATATCCTAGGAAATGTCCCTTACCAGATTTGTAGTACTCAGTAGATTGTATCAATAGCCTAAGGTATCGGATACTTACTAGTCTTTTAGTATTCGGTAGACTGTATCATACAATGGCCTAGGGTACTGGACACTTAGTACAATGTACCTGTCTTGTAGTACTCAGAAGACTGTATCAATACCCAAGTTTACTGGACTTTTACCTGTCCTGTAGTACTCGCAAGACCGTATCAATAGGTCTCTTACCAGTTGTATAGTTCTTAGTAGTGTATCAATAGCCTAGGGTACTTGATTCTTACAAGTCTTGTGGTACTCGGTAGAACGTATCATACAATGGCCTAGGGTACTAAACTTTTACCTCTTTTGTTGTACTAGGTGTACTAGTGTATCAATTGCTTAGGGTACTGTTCCCTTACCTAGGGTACTGGTCTCTTACCAATCTTGTAGTACTTGGTAGACCGTATCAATAGCTTAGGGTACTGGTCTCCTACATGTCTTGTAGTACTCCATAGACCATATCAATAGCCTAGGATATTCGTCTCTTGGCTGACTTGTAGTACTTAGTACTGAGTGAAAAAACCAGTTTCCCAATGTTGGAAACCTTATGGAAACTTCTAGATTACATTATGGTTCCTTGTGGTTTCATGCAGGATACTAGGTTATTCCCCCCCTTGATTCTGTGGAATGGAAACACCCTACACTTGTATTCCAATAGGTATCCCGTGGCTTGGAATGCAGTGGAATCGCGAGGTTTCCCTTGATTCTGTAAGTTTCCTGTATTGGAATCTTAAAAATTCCACTGGTTTCTGTGTATCTGGATACCTAATGGAATCGGAACGTAGAGTGTTTCTGTGGATGGGAAACTAGTCGGGAATCTCAAGAATTCCATGTTTTGAAAACCATTTGGATACCAT
Source organism: Saccostrea cuccullata (assembly GCF_032062105.1). Classification (NCBI taxonomy): domain Eukaryota; kingdom Metazoa; phylum Mollusca; class Bivalvia; order Ostreida; family Ostreidae; genus Saccostrea; species Saccostrea cuccullata. The sequence goes on from NW_026933776.1 coordinate 54,050, forward strand.
AAGGAAACCTGAAGATTTCACAGGCTTCCTTGTCTTGGGATACCTTATGGAATTGGAACATAGTAGTTTCAATGGATGGGAAACTAGTCAAGAATCTTAAAGATTCCATGATTAGGAAACTGTTTGGATTTATATACCGGTAGTAAAGCTTGAGTTTCCATAGGTTGGAAAACTAAGGGAATTGAAAGTTAGTAGTTTCCGCATCATGGAAACTTATCAGGAATCTTGGGGTTTCCCTTAATAGAATATGAATGGATTTATTTTCTTTTTTGATGAATTTTCTTAAAATTCTCATACTGGAATTACCTTATGAGAATCTTTAAGTTTCTCAGGTGGGGTACATTTGTTATTGAATATTGATGCATGAACCTTGAGGATACAGTAAACAGCAAAACAAATTTCAAGTATGATGCATTTGTATTCTCAGAAATTATATTAATAAAACTATCTATTCAAATTCACAAAAAAGAAAAATTTAAGTTACTCAATTCAGTTACTTAAGTGTTATGCGAACAAAATAAATCTATGAAAAAGGATAACAAATTTTACAGATATATCAAAGCATCGACATTGTATATGTACAACATAAAAAAATCATGTCTTGGTTTTAGTTACAATACTATAATTATAAAAAAATACAACATTTTATAAATCAAAATCAAATTAGTGACTACTGACATTCAGGGACTCAATTAAATTACTACAGTATTATAAAAAATCAATCTATGAAAAAGCATAACAATTTTTACAAAAATATGTAAATGCATCAACACTGCATCTGTACATGCTGTATGTAAAACAAAAATACAAACTTGGCCAGGTAATTAAGCTACTATCAAATAAATATTTTACACATGAAAACCAAATTGGTGACTATTGATATTTATGCCCTGTTCACACGGAGAATTCGAATAAGACATAAGTTACTGGGAATTAGCTTTGCTTAGCGTTCACATGGAGAATTTAATACAAATAAGTTTAATTCCAATTAGTTTACACCACATTAAATTACTTCGCATTAGCTCCATGTGAACGCTAGGCAAAGCTGATTCAAAAAAATTTGAGGCATGCGTAATGGCAAAATTAGGTCAAATGCCACATGTCTGTAGTCAAATTGAAGTATTTGTGCTATTTTCAAGTAAAAACTAAGGAAAATTGTTTTAATTACTAAAATGTGTATACAGACACTGTAATATTATGTCAAATGCAGCTGCTCCTGCATTAGGTGACGTGATTTGCAAATGACGTCATAATAGCCTTACTTCACATTAGCTGTTGTGTGAATGCAATTTAATTCTTATTAGTTTGATTGGCATTTGTTTACTTTGCATTAGTTTACTGCAAATTAAACTCATCGTGTGAACAGGACATTAGAATCAAGGTATCACATCGACTATCAAATGATGAATATAAATGAAAAACAGAAATTTTCTTTCATAATCATAGTATCCGATTCTTGGGGCATTGACAAAATATAGCCTCTGAATTCTATTGTATTATACTGCTTGAACAGCTTAAGAGCCATTAATAATTGTTCCCTGTTTTCCAGAAAGCAAGGGGATATTAAATCTCATTTGTCTGTCCGTCTATCTAGCTGTCCATCCGTCCATCCGTCACATAAAACTTTAACCTTGCCCATAACTTTTGATTTAGTGGAGTCATGACTTTCATATTACATATGTGTATTCTTTAAGACAAGAACTATCTTTGGGTACCATCAAATTTGATCTATTGACCTTGACCTTGGAGTTTGACCCAATTTTACACAAAAATTCCAAACTTTGACTTTAGCAATGCCTTTTGAATGGAAGGTAATAGGACTTTCATATTTCACATATGTATTTTCTGTAGGAAGACCTTTTATTGGATACCAACAACTTTGACCTTCTGACCTTGACCTAAGATGTTTCTGTACTTATAAGAAAACTTTAACCTTAACCAAAAGTTTAGAATTGTAAGGGCTTTCATACTTCACATTTAAAATTCTTGTGAGAAGACTTTTCATTGTATGCCGAGAACTTGCCTTCTGGACCTTGACCTTGGAATTTGACCTACTTTTCAAAAACTTTGACTTTGGCCACAACTTTTGAACAGTAGATACCAGAACTTTCATACTTCACACATGTATTTTTTTGTTGCAAGACCTTTTATTTTGATACCAACAATCTTGACCTTTCAACCTTTGAGATTTTAGTACTTATGAGAAAACTTTTGAATGGTAAGGGCTAGGGCTTTCATATTTCACGTATGTAATCCTTTTGAGAAAACTTTTCATTGGATACAAGAATGTTAACCCTTTGACATTGACAAAATATAGCCTCTGAATTCTACTGTATTATACGGCTGGAACAGCTTAAGAGCCATTAATAATTGTTCCCTGTTTTCCAGAAAGCGAGGGGATATTAAATCTCATTTGTCTGTCCGTCTATCTAGCTGTCCATCCGTCTCATAAAACGTTAACCTTGCCCATAACTTTTGATCTAGTGGAGTCATGACTTTCATATTACATATGTGTATTCTTTAAAACAAGAACTATCTTTGGGTACCATCAAATTCGATCTATTGACCTTGACCTTGGAGTTTGACCCAATTTTACACAAAAATTCCAAACTTTGACTTTGGCAATAACTTTTAATTAGAAGGTAATAGGACTTTCATATTTCACATATGTATTTTCTGTAGGAAGACCTTTTATTGGATACCAACAACTTTGACCTTCTGACCTTGACCTAAGATGTTTCTGTACTTATAAGAAAACTTTAACCTTAACCAAAAGTTTAGAATTGTAAGGGCTTTCTTACTTCACATTTAAAATTCTGGTGAGAAGACTTTTCATTGTATGCCGAGAACTTGCCTTCTGGACCTTGACCTTGGAATTTGACCTACTTTTCAAAAACTTTGACTTTGGCCACAACTTTTGAACAGTAGATACCAGAACTTTCATACTTCACACATGTATTTTTTTGTTGCAAGACCTTTCATTTTGATACCAACAACCTTGACCTTTCAACCTTTGAGATTTTAGTACTTATGAGAAAACTTTTGAATGGTAAGGGCTAGGGCTTTCATACTTCACGTATGTAATCCTTTTGAGAAAACTTTTCATTGGATACAAGAATGTTAACCCTTTGACATTGACCTTGAAGTTCAGTGATAATTCCTAAATAGATGACTTATGATAGGGCATTCATATTATACACAAAATGTCATAAAAAATGACATCTCACCCAAAAGAAACTGAAAACGGGGGAGCACAATTCTTTGAATTTGCTTGTTGAATTAAAAATGTGTTTGTGAAATACTGATGCCCCGAAATGACAGCTTATTATGTGTGTTGTAGTTTCTTATATGCAAGTCAAAGGTCAAGGTAAAAAATGTTGGTATCGAGAGAAAGATTTTTTCATTGTCGAAATGAAAGCCTTAGTACTTTTGAAAAGTTCTGTCCAAGGTTAAAATATTTTAAAAGTGAGTCCAACTTGAAGGTCAATGTCAAAAAATATTTATACCTGTTGAAAGTCTTGTCAAATGGAATGCAATAAGCATCAACTATTTGAAAGTTGTGGCCAAGAATACAGTTTAATTTTTTTGTTAAAAGTGGTTAAAACTCCAAGGTCCATGTAAAGAGGTCAACAAGACTGGTCACTAAAAATACGTCTGTGAAATCATGAGTTGCCCCATCCACTCAAAAGCTTTAGACCTTGTTTACACTTTTGCAGACAGACAGACCAACAATGCAAAAACTATATACCCTGAACTGTTGATTACAGGTACATTAAAAAAAAAAAAAACAAAACAACTATCAATATTTAGATCTGGAAATCCCCAACCACAGAATTAAAAAATGTTCTTTTTCTTGTATTCTTTTGATAGCTGAATCCTCGTTTGACCTACAAGGGAAAAAAAATAGTTAAAATTTAGCTTAAGTAATATTTTGGTGTTTATAATACATCCCATTCATTGAATAAGCTGTCCTTCTAGGGAAGTTGAGAAGAAAATCTTCAGCAGTAAAGTTGTGTTCAGTGAATCTTTTGAATATACTAATTACTTACAAAATTACATTCCCAAGAACCAACAAAATTTCTCTTACCCACAAAAATAGACCCCTACAAATTAAAATGATTGTAAAGTAATTCTTATCTCCATCAAAAAACCATGTTTTCTGGTCATAAGGATATGAGTTATTATAAAAACATCTGATATGTTAAATTTCCAAAATCTGATTCTCTCAGATTCAAAGATAAGATGTGATCCATGTACAGGCATAATTTCCAAAAAGAGGTCACATTGGCGTGTATTTTACCTTACTATTGTTTGATGTTGCTCCTTTTCTTATAATAATAGTACACAATTGGTTAGACACGGAGACCCTACACTATCATCAAAAGAAGGCCATAGAAAATGCTTCGATATAATCAGACTTCAGTACTTCCAAGCAAAAAATAACACATCCTTAATATTTCAAATGGTATTGATCTTTTTGTTCACTTAAAAAGGGAAGTTAAATGAATTTATAAATGTTTAACACAAAAATATGAAAGGTAAAGATAAACAAGAGGTCCATGGACCTTGAATCGCTCTTCTGATAAATTTTACAACACCTATCCTAAGACCAACTAGAACTGTCCAATAGGGACAAATACCCCCGCTGGGTTTTTCAGAGTTGGTGCCAAAACAGAAATATTATTCTTAATCACAAAAGGGTCCAGTCTTATATTCCACCATATTTCAAGTTAAAGACTACGCCTTGTATTTCCTACAAATATACATCGACCATTGCTTCCAAACTTTTCAATTACAAAAATACTTTACATGGCCTGGATATCGACTATCTGAAAAATAATCCCCTTTCGTGTTCATGTTCTTCTTCGCCCTATAACTATAGTCCTGCTGGACACGTTATTACAGGTGACGTAAATATAGTTCGTAATGAAGACCTTAGATCACTTATTTTAAAAGGTCCTAAATATAGGGAACCCCGATCCTTCAACTGGCGTCAGAATTTCATAAATATTATGGATTCTGTTGAAAATTACGCCAGACGATGGGCTAGATATGAAAAAGAAGACATTGACACCTTGTCAGAATGGGTTAAATGTATCAGATCCACGTTAAAGGTACTTAGACACAGATTTGAAGTTCACATTTTCTCAATTTTTCTCTATAATATTACAACATATATATTTTAATAACATTTCACACAAAAATTAATTAAAAACCTCATTTCATTTAAGAGTTATTAAAATTTTAAATTTTTTGGC
>NW_026933777.1:0-5782 GCF_032062105.1 Saccostrea cuccullata
GTCAAGAACAGTAGGATTTGGAATCCATTCATCATTTTTCTTTACTGTTCTATGAATACATCCAGCATTTGACCAATTGATGAAATATATTTGCCGATAAAGTCATTGAATCGACCAGAGAATTATCGAAATGATGACTCTAAACAAGAGTACTGTTGTTATTCTTGTTTCAACAACTTGTTTATCAGTAATTCACATTGCTTTAGAAAATGTACATACGTAGTCCATGCTATTGCGTATCGAATCAATTGGGATATATAAACCTGCATAAGTAAGGGAGGTTGACTATAGAAAAGTTAAAATCATCACGCTTATCATACATGTATGTATCAAGCTCGGTTGTTAGATAACTATTGGCATTTTTTTCCCAAGTAAAATAATCAAAGCTGCTGTTTTCGACAAGTTTGTGGCATGATTTTTAATCGAGTCCCATCTTTTTTGCCATTTTTAGTCATGTGTGTTTTTATTGTGTACATACTCATAGAGTTCTATATAAATTGTTGTTCTATATTTTAGGGCAAATTTAAGATATGCATTTCATTTTTTATTGTATGTACCTTTTTGGTTGTTTTTAATTTTTCATTGTGACAGGTGTAACATATATTTAATATCAAACAATACTAGTGTATATTTCATTGGCATTTGTAATAAATGCTCTTTTCAATTCAAATATTTGTTGATATCATTTTTGGCAAAAACAGAGCAGAGTAGATTCTGGCAGAAAACTGAGGATTGGTATTTGATGTAAAAATAGACGATGGTATAATCAAATATAACAGATAATTAACATATTTTTAGACTTTCACTGAGCAATTCTTCCTAAGTCTAAAAAGGTGTTTGTTGATCATATAAATTATTTTTATTTTAAACTTTGAGATATGTTTTTAACAAAAATAAGAAAAATAGAAATATTAGACTTTACAAAATCATTTCATATTACCCCATATTGCGATTGGGCGTGAATTTTATTTAAGTAATAAAATGTCTTTCTTTGGTTGTTATTAGTCCCCTACCGGTGAAACCGGAGGGGACTATAGGTTTCCTCTGCGTCTGTCCGTCTGTCCGTCCGTCCGTCTAGCTGTCTGTCTGTCCCCGTCTGTCAGTCTATCCCACTTGGTTTTCTTCATTTTTTTTCTAAACGCTGGCAGATATTGAGCTGATTTTTGGTACGTGGGTGTATCTTGATGAGTTACAGATCAAGTTTGAATATCTTTGCGATTCAATAATTTTTTAAGGAATTACGGCCTTTTCAATTTTTCAGGGTTTTCCGCACTTTTCTCCTAAACGCTTGCAGATATTGAGCTGGTTTTAAGTATAAGACTTTACCTTAATTAGTTATAGATCAAGTTTGTATTTCGTTCTGCTTAATTGAATTTTGAAAGAATTACGGTATTTTTATCTTTATAATTTTATTCCATAATTTGGGTAAATATAGGGTTCGTGATGCAATACATTTATGCACTCAATTTATGTTCTAAACGAGATTGTCATGAATTGAAACTTGCTGGATAGATTTTATAAATTGATTAATTATAGATCAAGTTTGCATTTCGTTCTACTTCATTGATTTCCGAAGGAATTGCGGTATTTTTTTTTTTAAATAATTGGGTTCACAATAGGGATCGTGATGCACTAAATTAATGTCGTGATGCCCTTCTGATCAATCGGCAATCCTCGGCCGACTCCGCTACGCTCCATTTAATTCATTTTGTGCGAGGTACCAGTCGTCCGAGTGCTACTGGATTAATGTATCATGATTTGAATTTATAGTGACAAGTATAGATCAAGTTTAATTTTTACTGGTATAAAATTTTTGTTCAACCATGTAAAATAAGCTTTTCTGATCAAAGCATTTGTGTATGTGTGTGTGTGTCAAATGGCATTCAAAGACGTCACGAGTCTTTCTTTGTAAGGCAGATCCAATATATTTCATTCATATTCAAGTAATAACTGAAATGTCCATATTTAAGTAACAATTTTTTTCATACACAGGCTCTAATAAAATGACACACGAAATCAAAAAGGGGAACCCGGTAGGGGACATGTATTGCTTATGCAATACTCTCAGAATGCTTGTTACGAGAATTTATGTCGCAGTTTTTTTTCCAGCAATAGCTGCGACGTCAATTCCCTTAATAACAACCAAAGAAAGACATTTTATTGTTTATACACGTATTTACATTTGTTTGGAAAAAAACCTATTCAAATTCAAATTAAATATGCTAAATATTTTGTTATTGATGATTATGTCATTGCATGCTTAACTGATAGAACAATCATTGTTCAAGAAATCTATGTGCTTGACATTCTTAGTGTTGTTTATGCCCCAGTTAATGGCAATGGTCTCCATTAGATATAAAGGAAAAATATTCAGTGGTGAAAATATAACTTAGTTAATAGTTTATCAATCAGTAAATCCCTGCAATAAAAAAAATGATTATTGGGGGAAGGGGGAGGGGCGGGGGGGGTAATGTACGCTCACATACTAAAATTTCCAAATAATTCATGAAGACCAGGCCCCAGGTCAAATTTTCAATCACCTGAAAATGGTTTATTGATTGTTGAATTGATTTGAAAAATGGCAAATTACAACATTTTTAAAAATCAAAATTAATTGCATTTCAATTATGATCTGTTTGCCTTCTACAAAATTTAAATACAGCATGAAGATTTTGAATTAATCTTAAGATGTTTTATGATCCTGGGGCCTGAATCTTGGAAAAAAAACCTTACAATTTACATTTTATATTAAGATATAGAATTTCCTATATCAAAGAAACGTTTGCTTTGCCGCATCGTAGTTTCTAATATATCTTTCAAAAAGATTTTATTATGGAAGAAACTTTCAAGATATCTGCAAATCTCAATAAGGATACCAAATCCTTTACAATACCAGTTAAAGCGTATTTAACAATTCTAAAAAAGGATTGTTTGACTATTTTATTTATGACGTTTTTATATCCTTATGTTTTCAGAACTGAACATTACGATTGCCAAAGATTAATAGCATTTTCTATGTATCGCTCTTGGACGAAGCACTCTTTTTAAAACGTACACAACTTTTGTCAGTCCCCATCTCAAATATTCTTCAGTTGTCTGGGACGGCTGTACATAATATGATATAGAAATCAAAATAGTGAAAGTACTGATGGGAGTTGATTATTAAATTAATTCGATGTATGATTGATTGACTGTATATTGTTTAGTGTCCCTCTCGAGAATTTTTAACTCGTATGCAAATGCCACCACTTGCCAGTGGGGAGCTTCAATATTTTTTTAACTATACTCGGCACCCATTAAACAGACAGGGATCTTTTTCGAGCCAGCACCTTACTGCGACCCGGAACCTTAGTTTATACGGTCTCATTCGAAGGACCGGATCCAAGTCCTTCGGTGGGATTCAAAACCGAATTCGATGTATGTAACCTCGCTCACTTTTAAAATTATAATTATAATATTCATGCTTCGTGATTGAGGTATGTGAGAAGCAAATGCATTTAAGAGGATTTCGTGATCTTACAGAGTCAAAGCAGTATGGTTTGTTATATCGTAAATCACTTTTTATTCACGAGAACTTTATTTTTGCGTAACTAAGCGAGACAGCGTGATCGCAAAAATTTCTCTATAGAACAATAACCATAGTTCGTGAAAAAAATTTTGTCGTGCTAATTAATAGTTAAATGAAACGACTAACTCGCAAAAATAAGGTTTGGCAAAATTTTGTGATCTACGGTAGAAAACAAGAGGCCGAGGGGCCACCTGAGCACATCAGCTAAGAAGAAGCGCAAATCAGTTCAGAATTGAAAAGTTCACTGAATGTAAAAACTTGATCGTCCATTGTGGCCCTATCCTACTCCCGGAGGTAATGATTTGAACAAACATCAATCTACACTACCTGAGAATGTTTCAACACGAGTTTCATCTTTCCTGGCCCAGTGGTTTTTGATAATTCTTTTTTTAAAATGCCAGTATTTTTTCATTAATTCACAGTTATCTCCCCTTGGAATGTGGCTTGGCCCTTCATATGAACAAACTTGAATTCCCTTTACCCAAGAATGCTTTGTGGTAAAATTGGCTCAGTGGTTCTTGAGTAGAAGCTGAAAATGTAAAAGGTTTACAACAACAACGACGACGGACAAATTTTGATTAGAAAAGCTTACTTGAGCCTTCGGCTCAGGTGAGCTGATAACTTGAATGCCATGCGATATCTTGTTATATTAATCGTTTTCCTCATAAATTTCGTCCTTATCTCAAATGAAGGTATGGAACTAGTACTTTCAGTATCTAAGATAAAAAGATGTTTTAAGAAGAAAAAACATTGAAGACAAATTTGAGAGAAAATGAATAACGCACCCAGTGGGGAAAATGCAATTATTTTAATTTGGGTATGGAGAAATACTAATACAGTACAGGCCACGAGTTTTCCGCATCGCTCGGTGGAAAAAACACCGTGTGAAACGCTCTGTGTTATGCTACGTTTACACTATGTTCCCCGGCAGCCACGGCAATCACGTTTCAGGCCACCGTGGAAAAAACGGGACGGGCGTGAGAAAACTTGGGGCAACGGGATGGGCAAACGTAACTCATCGCGATTGCCGTGGATGCCGTGCCAGATTTTTAAACTGCCAAAAAATTTGCCACGGCGGCCACGTTGCAGATGTGAAACTTAGTAGGTCGTAGTAAAACAGAATGAACGCAACAAAACGCGACAGCACGTAATAGACCCTAACAGAACTTGGAGGCAGTCCGCAGTGGGACGGGAGAATGTATATTTCCATTCATCTCACGGTCCATTCACGTTTTGAGACGTTTTGCTGAGTTTAGTCCGCGTTCTGTCACGGCTAGTTCACGGTTGTTGTCCGTTTTATCACGTTCTGCCACGTTTCATCACGGTCCTCACGGCAAACTAGGGTGTATGGTAGACGTTTCCTCGCGTTCAATCGCGGTTCGTCCCGGCATGTTACGCTTGATGGTCCCGGTGCGTTGCATTCTACTACAGTCTGACACGGCGCACGCGGTCTGAGAGGAAGCATATAAAAGCCGGGCACTGCAGAGAAGTTTCATTATGGATCCATATGGATCTCCGCCTTTCTCATCCGTCTTATTCGTCTCATTCCTAGTTGCTGCACTCCTGCCTTTCCTCTCTGTAACTGCTGCTGGTTCTCTTCATTTTGATGAAGTGATTTTAGGTATGCACCCAGCAAACACGCGAAAATAAAATCTTCGTCTTTGGAATTCATGATGTTTTATCTTCGAAGGGTCATGATACAATGATTGTTTCTGGTTAGGAGACCTTCTCTGGTACAAACGTGATCCATAGTTTCCTGGCGTCTAGGTTTCATACGTAGAAAGACTTGACAGACCGTGAGAAACGTATAAGAACGCAGTTATGATAAGGCTGTCCGAAGGCTTAAAATGTCTAAAAAAATATACAGTTTATTTTGAGCTATATTTTAATTTCAATATGTTATCCTTGTTGGAAATTGTAGTCAACTTGAGATAACAGTTTAATCAGGTATTATAATAAAGCATTTCTGTGATGTCAGATGACTGTGTTGATCACGTGACGGACATTTTTGATATTCTTAAATGTTGCACAAAAATCGCATCGGCACAAGTGCATAACACAATTTTTGTGCAAAGTTTGTTACATAGATCTATTCACCGTGATCCATGGTACCTAAAAAGTGCTGGGGGCAGGTTTAATTTTTTCTTCTTAAGAAAATATTTTACGATAAATTAAAATTACCAACGTAAGAAGGGGTATTTTCCACTCTTTATC
>NW_026933778.1:0-58138 GCF_032062105.1 Saccostrea cuccullata
AACAAACGCTGCTTCATTTCAAAAAAATGCAGGCCCCGGGATCATGAAGCATCTTAAGCTTAAGTCAAAAAATGCCTTAGATGCTGAATTTTTTTAGAGGTCAAGCAACCCAAAATGAAAATGCCTTCCGATTTTGTATCATCAATCTGCTTTTGTATGCAAATTATGAGTTTCCTTTAACAATTTTTTAAGATTTTTGAAATTTTGACTTACGCAGCACAGTTAAGGTGCGCAATGGAAATATCGACTGAATTTTGTATTTAAAATGTATTTGTAATCGGAATGGCGATTATTTTTAGTACATTATTTATATCAGATAATTGTAATTATGATTAATAACTACATATCGAGGACGAATATATTTTATATTAAGACTAGTCACGTGATGCTGCAGTCAGGCGATTTTATTACATTGACTTGCATTATTGATGTTACATATAAATATCACTAGTGCAAGGGCATAACCAAGTTAAATTTCCAAGTTTATTATATAATTATTTTCAACACACATTGTAGTTTCTAAAAAGTGCTGTGATCCTGTCTAATTTCTGCAATTTCATTGTTACAATTATATTTGTATGACCGAATGCTATATTTTTTGATGGTCAGCGGCATGAAATATTGATATAATTAAATTGTTTTTAAGATTTCATCAGGATCGCAGCACTTTTCAGATACCTTAAAAGTTCTAGAGTTGAAATGTAAAAGCTTATTATGATCCATAGAGAGTATGCCCTTGCACTAGATCGATTTATTAAGACCCTCACATTACCCTCCGGTGTACTTGCATACAAATATACGGCAGTGTCTATTAAATACGTAATGTACAGGAAATATATTAATAAAATAGTTAAAACGACATTAAATTCAAGTTATTGCTCATAGAATATCTGTAAATAATATTTTATTTAATTAGAGAATAAATATTTTGTAGAGAAAATATAACTTGATCTGCCTCTCACTGCATACTAACTACGTCACGTTGTAAGAAATGACGTCATTTTGACAACTGTATTGCGATCAGTGACATGTATATAACTTGTTGTGTGGGATTTAACTAAAGTCAAAACAACACGTTGTAGTAAGTTTTAATGTAGTTGGATCATTTCTTACTGGTTAAATTAGCAAATCAACTCATTTTGTGGTATTTTAAAGAAATGCTGTATGACGTATATTGTGTATGATGTCATAGTCAAGTTTTCCCGTACAAATTAGGCTCCGCCTCCTTTTTGTAACCTTAACTGTGCTGCGTAAGTCTAAGTCTGTTTCATGATCCCGGGGCCAAATCTGCTAATAACTGGGCGCAATCGGTACCCATGGACATTCCAAAGATTATCAGAATGCTTGCTCATAACAAAACCACATAGATAGTGTCAATCAGAATATCGAGCATCTATTTCAGACTTGTGTTAACGATCAACTAATGTTTAACAAAGTAATTAAACAAATGACCAATGACAAGATAAGTGTATTTACAAGTTTCATTTTTATTGAAAAAGCAGCCGTCAGTGATATCAAAAACAACCCTGGACTTTAATTTATCATGGGGAAAAGTGTATAAGGTTAAAAAAGCTTCAGTTTTTATAATGTTTATTTTTGTAAAATTTCAAGATTTCAATGTCCCGAACATTCCTCGGATTCTTTTCGTATCTATATTTGATAGAAACCACTTCTGAAGTGTATTATTGAACAGTACACATGACGTTTCTCTTCAATAACATTTATTTCCTGGAACCTGCAATAATTCATCTTTAACGAAATTTATGAAGTTTCGGAATCCAAGATAGATACAAGTACTGTTGTTGAAAGTCATTTGGTTGATTGAAATACCAAAAATATTCAAAACAGGCATATTATTTTGAAGGATTACCTCTTTAGGAAAGGAACTATGAGTATAGGTATGATAAATTAGTATTAAAATCAAAGATCAAGTGCAGGTATATTTTTGTCGCTTGCTTAGAGTTCTAAAGTTTGATGTTAGTATTTATATATGGTAGATAAATTCCTCTCTTCCTCAGTGTCTGTTATATTTCTGTACTGGCCGGAGGAAGCTGATTACTCATTGCATCAGAAGATGTAGTTAACATTCCGTATGATTGCATCGTTTCTTGTTTTTGACCGCTTCCTTCCTCGGTTGTATCTACCGAGCCGAAAGGAGAGAAGCCTGCCTTTGCGTGTATAACCGCTCTCATCTTCTTTCCCTTGCAATACACAATGGATCCTGAAAGCAAAGCGAGGGTGACAAGGAGAGAGTAGATGGCAACCACAATAAGTATTATCAATATATGATTATCTTCTTCCTTTTCTACTGATTTGCTGACAGTGGGTGTTACTGTTACTATATTTTCTTCTGATTTATCAATTCCTGTTGGTTCTACCTGTATCATTGGCCCTTTATCTGCTATTTTAACAAGAACAGTCGTAATCGCTGACCTTTGTAAAGCAGAATTCTCTGTTACCTACAATGTTGAAAATTTGTTAAGTTTACCTTCGATGAAAAGTATTCCCTATACTTAAATTCCATCTTGTATTCTTTTCTAAATTAATTCTAAGTAATGTTCTATTTATTTCTTTTGGGGATTAAAAGTTATTTTCGTATAAAATTGACTAAATATTTAAGAACAGAGATATTTTTTCTGTCATTTTAGAGATTAAATAAAAATATTACCGTGATCAGTAAAACGGACGTTTGTCGAAGAGCAGAGATTGCAGTCAAAACACCAGTATTAGCATTTATTTCAAAACTTGCATGGTATCCTTCTGAGTCTGAAAAAGGAAGAAAAGCTCTTCAAAAAATAAGATAAACTACTTCCTTTGAAAATTAATATTTTATCATTAGAAATATCTACTTTAAAAACCGACGAGTAATAAGTGATAAACCCAGTTCTCACTTTTTTTCTTCTCATAGTTAAATACTTTGTACATAATTTTGAAACGTTTCTTTATAAATTGATTGAGATGCTACGTACGTTACAAAGTACGTTTTCATTTATTGAAATCTTATCAAGTATTAAGGGACAAACAGAAGAACATTATTGATCGTAAAAGGTCGGGATCTAATACGGAAAGAGGTATAAAACATTACCTTGAATTATACTATATCTCATTGTGTGCTGCTGGTCCAGGTCAACAGCGCTGATAGCTGCCGGCGTAAAATTGGTCAGGGGTCCCTAAGATAGAAACACTGTCAGTTCATATTGTCTATGTTCAACTTGAAACTAGGTAATGTTTCAAACAGTGTAGCGTTTTTAGTAAACTTAAAGACAACATAGCTTTTAACTTGTGAAGCGTAACTCACTCTATGTCCTAAGGGGACACTCGTTGTATAGCACGTTGTACAGTCGATGCCACATTTCGGTATGAATGTTGGAGGCTGGTCATCTTCATTAATAATTGTAAAGTTAAACAAAGCTTTGTCCGTCTTTCCACCCATGTCCTTGAATAAATTTTAAGTATTAAAAACGACATAGAATATTTTTACATCCTCTCTTGGAATATTTTAAAATGCATATGTTTTGTGTGTGTGTGTGTGTGTGTGTGTGTGTGTTTTAAGAAATCTAGAAATTAAATACATGTATGTACTAACACATATTTTTAAATTATCTATTACAGAATTACCGCAACATTCACGTTGATCAGGAAGGTAGGTACCTTGCCGGCATCAACTATTGCATCATAGTCTATAACACGTCGCAGGACAATTATTGGACTACTGATACTTTCCATTTCAAAATATGGCGTTCCGTCAAACTTAAATTACAGACATAAAAGAAAAATAGATCAAATAATGATTAATTGAAGACAGAAGCTATTAAGCATCTTTGACTCAAAGTTGATAATGAAGCAATTAAAAAAAAGAAAGAACCGCCCTAATTATTTTTATTGGTTGCAGTTTGGGACGTTCCAAATTTTCTTTTCGTTCAAACATTGTGCAAATATGCCAACATACCAAACCAAAGTATGTGGTTCTCTAAAGGTAATTAAGGAAAAAGTCCCGTAATATCCAACCCAATACACAATGTTTGTAGGGGCTCTGTGATAGCGAAGTAAAATATATCTCTTCAGTGGCACATACGCAACATACCTCTTCAAGAGCTCTGGAAACGGTATACGTTCGATCTGATGGTCCATCTACATCCCTATCAATGACGTCATTAATAGTATACACCGTCCGTCCTACTGAGGTACTCTAGATTTTAAAATAGAATGAAAGAAAGAAGTTCTGCAGAAATTGTTTTGAAACGATGAAAATGGTAATCATTCCATCCAATTTTTCTTTCGTTACAAATACTTTTACTTTTTGCAAACTACTTAATATACTTAGTTTATTTCATAAGTTTAATAGTTTAAAGGGTTTTGCCACAGAAAATACATATGAGAAGTATGAAAGTCAGAGCAATCTTTTAACCGTTTAAAAGTTATGATCAAAGTAAAAGTGTAGTTTTTTCGTTAAAGTAGGTCAATTTCGAAGGTCAAAAGGTTAAACTTGGTTGTAAAAAAAGAAAGGTCTTGTCACAAGAAATACACTTGTGAAATATCAAAGCCAAAGCCCCACCGACTCTCAAGTTATGAATAAAGTTAATGTTTTTGCAGACGCATGGACAGATGCTCAAGGAAACAACTATATACCCCCGAGACGTCGTTTACGGGGGCATAAAATCAGTTCTATTTTGCTGACAAATGTATTAATTAGCAAGGCTATTATGATGGCTCACCTCTGAAACATTGACATAATAAGTCTCAGCTCGAAACTCCGGTGGAAATTCATTCACAGCCGCCACAACAACTGTCATATCCTTCAAGAACATATACCAATTATTTTAAATTGTCAAATAAAATAATTTAATTCTTAATATTTACATTTGCAAATGTTTTCCTTTATATAACACTACTGAAAGGAATGCGTATCTATAACTGTATAAATACAGGTATGGGGTCAAGAGGTCATAGATGTGCGTATGGATAATCGTTTGACGTAATTTCTTAGTAACGTCATAAAGGGTCGACGCGCGTTCAGTGAATTACATACATGCCGTTGGGTTTGAAAAATAATGCATTTCACACGTTAAAAGTCACAATTAGGCAAATATAAAGTATGAATTAGTCACAAATGTAAATATAAGTAATAAGGTATCATTTTTAAACATCTATCGGGCTATAAATACGGGTCGGTACGAGATTAAATTCATCATAAAGCCCTTCGGGCTTTATGGAATTTAATCTAGTGACCGACCCGTATTTATATCCCGATAGATGTTTAAAAATGATACCTTATTTCTTAAATAATCCCTGAAAATATTTTAAACTGAAAACTAGATTAAGGCACTTTTATTTCCTTTTTGTCAAACAGTTGATAAAATGGAAAAAAAAGTACTGCAGCTGGAGAGCGGTTAAAGGATATTAGTTATAACAGTAAACTGTGTGAAAAATTTTTAAGCAGACATGAAAAATTTTTTTTTTACCCCAGAAGTCTATCTCGAGACTGAAGTTCGACTGGTTTGTACTTATAACAAAGGATTGCTTAATTGTATGTTGTGTACGTCCCTCTCGAGAATTCATTCACCGGTGAAGGGCTTCAAATTTTGACCTTTACTAAGTACTCAAGGCCATTGAGCAGTGCGGAATCATTTTGAAAGTATTTCACAGAAATATCTATTTTTAGTAACTACGTTAATCGAAACCTACTTTTGAGAACGTCAAGTCCAGTGGATAATATTTCAAATGGGACTCAGTATATCTTTAATATTGTATATGTATATGTTGTATTTGGTAGGGGAGTATTACGTTTATTATACAATATCTCTTCTAGTTAAGTTTACCTAAATAAATGATTGCGTAATATAATTTATTTTATTGTATTTTAGCCAGAGCATATGCTACACGCATACTACAAATTTCGGCCATCAATTGGGAAAACCACTTCAACCAGTACATCTTTACATGTACATGTACTATCAAAGATTCCAATTCGTCCAAAAGTAAGAGAAATAAATGGAATTAGGACCGAGGGGGAAGAAATGTACCACAATGACAAAGAGGTGAAAATAGTGAACATAAGGATGGGACTTATACAAACTTTTTTTTATTTTTTGTATAACAATGACAATGGTGGTACTAGGTCATAATATACAAAATTATTAATTTCCTGTATTTTTTCATGCATTATACTGTCTTGTATAAGTCTTCTACTAGTCAAGTCATGTCTGAGCTCATAATACAACATGATATTATTGTTTTATATGCTTGCAATGAAAGTCCAGGTAATATTGTTTCATAAAATTTGTACAATATTCATATTTATACATATTGTATAATCTGGAAATGTTATTGGAATAATTTTATCGTTAAACTTGAAAATTTGACAGAGAAAAGATGTACATTGGCAATTCGGGCAGAATATTTTCAAAATGGCTCACCTCTTTTTTTCTAAAACTTTGACACATTGATTGATGGATTGTTTTCATATTTCGTGTAAAACCTATGAATTTTTTTCTTCCATTACTCTGCATGTAGTAACATATGTGAAAGGATTCATTTTTCTCATATCTTATTGTTATTCAATGGACTATATAGGTGGCATTGTTTGGACGTACATTGTGAAACATTAACTTTAGTTCTTTTTTTTTTTAGAAATGAAAGTTGTTCAAGTATATATAGATCATAAAAATTGTGTCATGTTAATTTATTTAGATTGTTTTATTGAAATGTAAATGACGATAATTTTATAGAAGTTTTAAAAATGAAAATTTTGCAGAAAAGCTGATCAGAGGAAATTCGGACTAAATATTTTCAAAATGGCTCCACTCTTTTTTTTCTGAAACTTGGACACAATAATTGATTGTTGTTATAGTTCATGTAAAACCTATGCATTTTCCTTATTTGCATTACTATGCATATTGTAAAATATGTGAAAACAATTCTTATATTTCTCATATTTCATTGTTTCGAATTATTGGAAAGTATAGATGGCTATGGAGGACATTTAATGAAACATTAACTTTTTTAATTTTACAAATGAATACTGTTTATCGATGACGTTAATGTTGAAATGTTAATTTTTATTAAATATCTGTTCTAAAATTCAAAACAACATTTTTTTAACAAATTCTAAACTGTGCTTGTGGCGCCACCTATATGATGTTTAATTTTTCTACACTAAGTTGTGGATCTTAATCAAATTTAAAAAAAAAATAGACAGAGTAATGGAATCTGAAAAAAAACAATTTATTTTCATAAACTATTACAACAATCAATCAATTTGTCCAAATTTCAGAAAAAAGAGTGGAGCCATTTTGAAAATATTTAACCCGAATTTCCTCAGATCAGCTTTTCTAGTCAAAATTCTCATGTTTACGACTGCTCTAAATTTGTCTTCATTTATAATTCAATTAAAAAAAACTTAAATTCAAAATGAACTAAGTGCAATATTCTATAAACAATATAATACCTAATTCATCGTTCACCAATTTTTAAGTTGGTGTACGGACTTTATTTTTAAGGAAAATATTACACACAGTTACCTTCCTTACTAGAGGGCAAACGGTTACACTCTTTTTATTTATATTATAATCATGCATTGTTAATGCATATGTATATCCATTGATACCAAAATCATTTGTTGTCCATTACTTTGATTTCACACTCATACTACCTAAATGTCCTATCAGACGGACATAAAATTTAAAATAATTATGTAAACTGTAAAAAATAAGCATTGATGCATGTATTTCTCATTAAAATTTATCCATTGTTTCTAAATTTTGTTGAAAAAAAATCAGTTTCTTGTGAATATTTCAAAAATGTTTTTCCATTACCATTTGTTAAAAGTTCATACATTATTTTCATATTACAAAATAGTCTACTCCAAAATGGTGAACATTCCCAAAGAATATGATTTATAGTTGTATATATGCATGGACACAGATTTGAAGTTGATATTTTCTGTATAATATTACCAGTTATTTATTTTTTATAGCATTTCAAACCCAAAATATATTGAAAATCTTATTTCATCTAATTTAAGTTATTTAATCTTCAAATTTTTAGACAGGTGTGATTGACACATGCTTGCACTTTCACAAATTTAAATTATTCTCAGTTCTTATAAAAAGTGGCAATCTTGTTGTGTATTAGTGAAAAATATTAAAACTTTAATCCAGAAAAATATTTATATTCGGAGTAGAAATGTTCGAAAGCAAAACATACACACAGTATTTGTCAGTCCGTGCAGTTGTGGTGATCCGACTTTAACAATTGAACGCACCAGGTGAATCGCAAACAGAGCTCGTGCCCTTTTAACAAAAACTGTGTACATTTTACGGATGTGATTAATTTGCTTAACTCTGTTCACAACACTTTGCGTGGAATGACAATACTTGTGAAGGGGTTTTGCTTTCAAACATTTCTACTCTACATATAATTATTTTTTTATAACTGAAGTTTTAATATTTTTCATAAATGATTTTCTTCTAGAATACAAGTCTTCATACTGCATATTAAAAACACAATTATAAGCAGGATAAGTAGATTTTGCTTTTATAATTTATCAAATTACCATACATGAATGGAAATAATATATAAGCATAACTTCAACATACTATTAAAGATGTGTCGCATGTTACTCGTATTTTGATAAAACTGACAATCAGCTGAAAGAGAGAAAAAATAGGAATCAAACTTTCTATCTTCATATATATATATATATATGTATATACATGTATATCAAAAATTATCATTTTGTTCACTTTCTAACACTTACCCCAATTACTAGATTAAGAGATTCCTTGTCAATTGCCTTTACAACGTTGATCCATACTGAAGCATTATTCCTGCCCGAAGAAAAGTATTCTTTAATCTTTTGCTGGTTTTCAAAGCTGAGACTACCTATTGGATGGCCTGATACTTCAATTATGGACCAAGAAAACACAACATCGGTAGTGATAGAATTATTGAGTATATTGCCTATAGAAGAAAGGAAGATATATGGAATAGAGAAATGAAGTTGCAAAACTGTAGCTCTCTGCTTGAAAAACAAGAGGCCCACGGGCCTTATAGGTCACCAGAGTATCCAGTAACAACTTTCAAACAATTGAATTCGATTCGTGTTTTTAACCAGAGGCCATGAAATTCACAATTTTGAAAGAGGCTCATCATAATTATAAACTTAGCATGGTTACTTTGGTTACTTAATACCCAAAGGTTGATCAGAGTAACAAATAGAAAATGCATTTCCACTTCTAACCAGTTGTGCACCCCATCTCACAGAAACCACCTACCCTATTTCAAAATTTTGGACATTTTTTCATGAATTTTATTTCATCATTGTTGATTGATACCAAAGTAAATACTTTAAAACATTTATTTATTTAATGACTATGTACCTTCTCCCTCCCTCCAAATACCTCTTACCCAGGGGCCCGGAAATTAACCATTTTGGAAGAGGCAGCTTTCTTCATCATAAATATGTACTTTGATCATTGGCAGAATACCCAGGAGCAAAGAAAGAGATTTTTTAAAAATTCATGCATTTTCATTATATATACATAAGAGCCCTGCCCTATCACAAGAAGCCCTGATCCAGGGACCCTGAACTTTACAAATCTCAAACAGGCATCCTTCCTCCACATAACTTTGTACATAGTTCATTGGTTTAATACCCTGGCGCAGAAAAGATTTTAAAAGAAATAAGTTATTTTCACTAACATACGTGGTTAGGTTATAAAATGCCTATTAAGGATACACCAAAGGCTTTTTCCATTTTTTTTTGTAAATTTTGAGATTTTTGGCTAAGAAAACAATGCAAAGTTTTACTGCTTTATAATGCATGAAAAATTCTTGCTGATTATTGAAGGTTTTTCTCAATATTTAACAATAATCAAACATAAACACCAACACATGTGAATGTGTCGTTATTGAAGCTTCTGTAAATCACTGTGACCACTGGGGGGAATTCTTCATTAGCCACACAGAGGCTATCAGTAATTAAACTACAGGGACTCTAGGTTTTGGGAAAGAGATTTAACAGGTCACTTATGACCATGAAATAGGAGGTGGAGCTTAGCTCTTGCCATGTTGCCGGGAAATCTTTCTGATTCAGAATTGAATCTTTTTTACGTCATTAAAAGCACCTAAATAAAGAATAGAACCTCCCATTCTTGCGAATATGCATAGGAAATAAGTGACAGGTATCCAAAGCTGAATCTCCATGGTGTCATATATTTCTAGCTTTGGCAGACTCTGTTGTGTAATGGGTTTCTTGCCCTCTACTGTAAATTAAGATCAGACGGTTGGTGGTATTATTTCAAAGGATTCAGCTTCCTTATTTATTGACAAATTTCTCTGAAAACTGGCCAGAATGCGTCTCAAATGTGTGTTCACAAAACCGTATTTCAGATTTTTGATATATTGCTCAGTTCTCGAATTATTGGGGAAATGAAGAATTGGGCTAATAATTTGGCAACATTGAAAGACAAATGGATGTATCTTTTAAATAAGAAGATTTATCAAAAATCTAAGATACGGTTTTAAAGTTCAATCTTTAATCTACATGAGGTAAAATTTTTACTTAATTTAAGAGGTGGAATACAAAAAAGTTGATTTATAAAATATAAATGCTCTAATATTTACATTAGAATATTAATAACTTTTGAATATACATGTAATAGAAATGAAAATTAAAACTAAAATCATTAAATAGTAAATTTAACAAGCTTTAAATTGATATATATTTTTAATTTGTTTTCTTTGTTAATGAAAGAATTACAAAATTAAATTCTACCCTTTGGAAACCTTTGGTGTATCCTTAACAGCGAAGAAGAATTTCATATATAGAATTTATGCAATTATAAGACACCTGAGTAAACTCAGTTGACGTATTTCTATCTCTTTTCTTCCGTCGCGTACGTCGCCCGTCGTGCGTCGGTCGTAAGCTTTTGAACATTTTTAGCTTCTTCTCTGAAACCCCTCAACTAATTTCAACCAAATTTTGTATACAGCATCTATGGGTGAAGGGAAACTGGAACCCCTGATCATGGGGCCATGGATTTCACAATATTGGTAGAAGAATTAATGTTGACTACAATCATATCAACAGTTTGACTGCTTAATGTCCAGGAGTAAAGAAGATCTTTCAAGCCGCTTGGTCCGATTCTAATCGCATAAAAAATATATTCGTTTTTCTTCTTGAAAAATAATTGTCCATAAATTGTTTCAACTTTTGTCAAATTATATCCCCAAAATCTTTTTCTTTTAAAAGATATCAAAATTCAGAAGTTCAAAAAAAATTTTTATTAGGTCACACAAAAATTAATCTTATGTTGATATCGCGTGAAGAAATAACATTCGAAAAATTAAATTTATCGCTTATATTTTATGAAGAACAAGCCCGAGCATTTTTTTTACAACAATGTACTTAAACCTGAACACGGACAATATTTTAGCCTTCGTTACTAATCTTCCTTTAATAAAAAACTTTAAAAATATCTTATTTTCATTTAAATATGCATATGATATAAAGATTACTATGGATACAAATGTATATTCATTTTCTTAATTTTCAAAAAATATATGACTAAGGCTCTACTAATGGAAAAAAATACTCGGGTTTGGATTATCTTCATAAAAAGATATAGCCGATAAATTTATTTTTTTTCAAAGGTGACTTCAAAACAGATCATAACTTCCCGTCAGGAATTTCTGTTTGTCAATAAAGTTTTTGATCTATGTTTTCCTTGTGAGGATTGTTGTAATAAACTATAAAATCAATCTTAGGGATAATTTATTTTTATATGTTATCTATGTAATGACGTACTTTTATTGTGCAAGATAAAATGTGCTTGTTTCGGATTAAGCGGCTTTAAAGATTGCAGTGGTTCTGCCGCCACCCCTTCCCCAGGCGGGCAAGGCCCATGAAATTCACACCTTTTGTTCCCCTTCATCCATATATGTTTTATGCCAAAACTGGTTGAAATTGGTTGAATGGTTTCAGAGAAGAAGATGAAAATGGTAAAATGGTAACGCATGACAAACGACGACGGACAAAAACGGATAGCAAGAGGTCATCTGAGTTTTCAGATGACCTAAAACATCGGACAGAAAAAGAAGAGCTACAGATTCAAACGCTCTAATAACCTTCAATCTAATGCTACCATATCTTTGTCCTTGCTTCAGGTAGCGTTGTATTATACGCCCCCCCCCCCCCCCCTCTATGCTTTTAGAATTGTATCCGAGAATTTACCATATATTTTACTCCTGTTTCTGATATTTTTTACCCTTCAACAATCATAAATAGCCCTTTATGGTTATTCCCATTCTAATGTCTATATTGGACAACGCGCGAAAAAACCTTTCAGAGAAAAAATCAGAATTGAAAACTCGGTTAGTAGAGAGAAGTAAAATATTTGATAAATTATCGGCGGGGATACTTTAATTAAAGCGGAAAAGCATACAATAGAATAAATTACTTTGTTTACCTTAAGCAAGCGACAAAAGAGAGGGTGGCGTAGATCAAAATATTTAACAGCGCTTGAATCTGAACCTCTCTTTTTCTGTCCAAATAATCTCAAGCAGATAGCTTCAGTTATGCAGCTAAATGTTAGGTAAAGAGGTAACACCACCAAAAAAAATTACATACCTGTAGCATCTTCCTTTATCTCAATAAAATTTGGAACATCACAACCCCCTGAAATAAAAATTAAACAAAACATGTGTTGTATGTTGTTATTCTTTATAAATGAATTTTGTTCTTGTTTAACAACCCTTTCGAGAGCAGTTTTCACTCATAAAGAGATACTGACACTTGCTGGTGGAAGTCTGCTGCAAATTTTGTTTTATATGCGGCACTCAAGTCATTCAGCGGTGAGAATCTAAAGGCCAGTGTACACGATGTAATTTGTAGTATAATGCAAGTATTATAATACTTTCCAGTACTCACGCTAATACATTTCTTGTAAGATTGTAAATAAATTACGTATTCCAACGTGTTTTCCCCGCCATATTTTTCTTTCTGTCGAAGTAATAAAAATGGAGGATGAGGCTCTGATAGCAGTGTCAATCATCGTACTATGCACAGCTTGATTTATTTAAGTCCTTTTCCCCTTCCCATTAAGCCAAGAGTTTCTCGATTTCTTTACTTGTAAAGTCGACCAATATTATTTACCATGGCCTTTTTTTAGTAAGGATAAAAATAGGATGATCCCTAGTGTCATTACGTTTCATTGGTTGAAAGTGATAGGTAAGTTAAGACTTGTATTAGGAAACAGAGCATTGCTCAATTTCTTAATACAGTTTTACAAGATTCGAAAAATCTAATGATACACTGTATTAAGAGTGTATACACGTTAAGATTTTGAAGTATAATACAAATCTTATAATAGAAATCTTACCATGTATACCGGCCTTTACTCGTGACAGCATTTAATGCTCGGTTTAAGGCCGGTTTACACGGTAAGATTTGTATTATAAGATTTGTACTATAAAACAAAATCTTACTGTGTATACACTCTTAATACAGTGTATCATACGATTTTTCGAATCTTGTAAAACTGAATCAAGAATAGGGCAATGCTCTATTCCTTAATACAAGTCTTAACTTACCTTTCATTTTCAACCAATGAAATGTACTCCCATTGGGGGTCATCCTATTTATATCTTAACTAAAAGAAACACATGGTAAATAATAATGGCCGACTTTACAAGTAAAGGCATCGAAAAACTCGTAATTTTAAGGGAAGGGGAGTTGTGGGCTATATCAAGCAGTGCATAGTGTGATGATAGACACTGAACCTCATCTTCCATTTTTATTATTTTGACAGAGAAATAATATATGGCGGGGAAAACAAGTTGGAATACGTAGTTTATTTACAATCTTAATGTATTAGCGTAAGTACAAGAGAGTATTATAATACAAAATTATCATAATACTTGCATTATACTACAAATCTCATCGTGTATACCGGCCTTTATATACGTTCTGATACGGCGGACGGGTTTTCACTTCACATAGGGGCTTTAGGGGGAAATAATTATGTAAAGTAAAGAATTTTGTATCTTAAAATTATGGATATCTTCAATATGGTAAACATCGGTAATTTAACGGTTAAACGATTTTCATACCATAACCGGAAGTCAAGTTTGAGTCTGCTTTACGAAAATAAAAAATTGCATATTTAACAAAACATTTGGCAATATTATCGAGTTTAAAGGGTTTTTACTGTTCATCACAAGTAATACAGCAATATTTCAAAAAATAAACTCTCCTTTCGTTTCCCGTAAGGATGCAAAGGCTTCTTGAAAATGGCTTAAGTATGCATTTTCATCGCTCTAGCTGGAAAATTTCAATGTAAAGGTGATGGAGAGTTGCTGATGCAAAAATTTACTACATTTCGCCTCAGCAGGGTCTTACGTATCATATGCATTAAGGACAGTACTTGTACTGGAAGTCCAAAGGTGGCTACACTGTTCTAAGATAGAGAAAATTCGACCTAATCATCTGAAAATCGGGCATTTAAAAATGGCTAAGAATAATTCCTTCGCTCACATCTCGATATTGATGAACCTATTGTATCGTAGAAATTAAGCTTCAATTGTTGTTTAGGGCAGTCTTGCACGTTTTACTTGAATGGCTGGGAGGGGGTGTTTTAACAGTCATAATTGTTTCTTAGTAAAGTAAAAAGATAATCATTTAACATTTTTATCAAATCTCTGATGTTCTGAAAAGTGAGTTTAGCCTTACTGTATTCATTTTTGAAAATAATTAGATTTAAAAAATCAAACATTTGTATATTACTGCTTGTTGTGTTTCTTTTGCGTTTCAGTATATATTGTTCTGTTGGGTATGAATTTAATTTAACAACAGTTTTTGCAAAAACCTATGACATCACAGGAGAGTGGATTTCCTTAAAAACAACATTTAAAGTATATGTGATATTTTTAAACATTGTTTCAATCTCTTTAAATAAAGAAGGAATGTTAACGTTATCGTCCGCGGCGTAGTAATACACAGTGTAAGACAGAAAAATCTCACACTGCTTCTCACACCGAACAAGTAAAACTAAGACTGGTAATTATGCAAAAAGGAATATCTAAATTTAAGATATTCTCAGTTTACAATGCATAGCAACTCTCAAATACACAATTTATTATAAATAATAAGTTTACCTGCACAATTCTTCCCTTTAAAACCTTCGTTACCTTTGCATTTATAACCTCGCGATCGTGTAGACCTGGCTTGTAGAATTGCCACATACACGGCCCAAAAAAAACCAAGAAGTGTCTAAAAATTAAAAGTAAGAACAACATTCTAATAGAAAAAATCAACAGCTTGGGTTTAATAATTGGAAGAACATTGTTTCATTTCTAGCACATCACCAAGCTCAATTCATATTGTATGCCTTCCTTGTTGGAACAACAAACACAGATTTGTCTATTTTACGAAAAATCACAATCCATCATCATTAAACTGCCTTTAAGTCCTTAAAGGTTTCTTTACATACCTTTCTTTGAGGACAGTCATGATCTGCTTTGAATAATTACATACTTCGTCTAGAAAAAAATGTATATACAGGCTTTGAATATATCATTTTCAATGAATGGACAAGATGTATAAAAAAACATCAATATTTTAACAATTATGTTAAATGTCGTTGTGTTTTATTTAATATAAAATGGTTTTAGATAAGGTTTTAAGAATGTCTTATTCCTAAGAGCAATTACATGTAGCTTTAATTATAGTATAAGAATTTTTAAAGGAATTAATTTAAAATTTTAACGTTGAACATTCCCATTCATTAAATATTTAAACTAAGCATGTCTACTTTTTATGAAACAATAAAATATTTTTTTTTTATTGAATTGACTAAAACCATGTCTAGTCCTTGGACACTAATAAATAGTTTCAATTAATTTAAATAATTACATGTATGTGAAATATCTTAGCTTTATCACTTACCTTTCCTGTTTCCATTATAGGCGTTGTTTAAGAACAGGCTGTGAAGGTAGGTATCAAGTCTCTATTTAAAAACAATTGAATTGCGTTAAGATATTGGAAATTATTATAATAGGCTATTTTTGTTATTTCATTCTAAGACGTCCGTATGCTAACGTGATTCATTCACTGATTTAAGATGTTTTACTATTTTTTATTAATCAATGTAATGTTTTACAGAACATTTACGATGTAAAGTTTATTTAAGCTGATCTAATTCTATGCAAATTAAAATGAATAATAACTAATGATAATTATCTATCAAAGAAAAGTTTTGCAGAAATAAGGTAACTATCACTGATAGTTTGAAAATAATATACCCCTCTCCCCCCCCCCCTTTTTTTTTTTTTAAAAAGTAACCTCAGTGTGTAGCACCATTATATCGACATTGTGTGGACTTTGTATCGACCAAAGAGTAAAATGTTTAAAACCAGAATCCAAAGTTCTGTTTTCTTCAACAGTTGCATTATGGTGTCAAGAGTATAAACCAATTAATTAGGTATACTTTTGTTAAACAAAGTTTAAAACATAAATATTAAATTAAAAAAATAAATTAAATAAAGCCAACCTCCTTTATACATGTATTAAAAAATAACAATCGGAAGTATAAAGCTTTTGTAAGTTTCCATTCTAATTGTTAGCCCATTATTTACACCATAATTATCTACGGATATTTAAATTTAACCGATTTTAACAACGAGCACACTGCGAATGTGACCAATCTACAATGGATGTCTATTTCTCCATGGTACCTGATCTAACCTCTGATGTTGTAGAAGGTCCTTTATTACGCTGCTTCCGATTTATATTGTTTAGATGGACTTTAAACTTGATATATCTTCGTAATTCCCATATCTCGGTTAACAAGATATATTCTATGTCTAAAGGGCAGGAGGGATGTGACGGGCAATGGTAACCCTGTGTAGGAGGGATGTAAACTCAAGATCACCAACACAGTTGTAGGACAAGCTGGTTAAACACACCATAGTGATTTTTGCTGAGTGCTGCTTACCATGTATCTTTATCTCTCTATTGAACAAAACTTTTCTAACAGCAATTATCAATATAAAAAAGATATGGCTTACTTCAGATTTCTAAGGGATTTAAGGTACAATTTCTGTGGTTATTACAACTACGCTCGGTTACTTGGCCAGCACTGTAATTTTGTGTAAAATTAAGATTTCAAGGTTAAATTAAGTTTTCAAGGTAAATTTAATTCAAGATTTAAGGTAAAAATCTTAAATATCAAAATTTTAAAACCTGTTGGGAAATCTGAAATTTGTCAACTAATATATTAAATTTCAATATACCAAATCAGTATGAGTTCTTGAAATTTAGATATTTTAAAAAATATATTAACATATTGAAACTCAAAATCATTTTAGAAAATTGAATTCTTAAGTGTTACACGGACCAAAATCCATTATTGGTGTCAGGCGTCCGATCTAAGCTGGATGATTAATGTAAGATTAGGTGAAAGGGAAAAAAGATAAAAAGAATTACTCTGACATAGAGGGTTAAAACTACATCAAGCATAACTATTTAAAAAAAAAATAATGAAGTACATTTCTTTTAAAATGAACTTGTCTCAAAGATTACATATGGGAAGTATGAAAGCGCTGGCCCTCACCGTTAAAAAGTTATGATCAAGGTTAAAGTTTGTAAAAAGGTCAAACTCCAAGGTCAAAGGTTCTTGATATCCAATGAAAGGTCTTGTCACATGGATTACACATTTGAAATATGAAAGCCCTAGCCATTGCCGTTCAAAAGTTATGACCAAGGTTAAAGTTTTTTCATAAGTACAAAAATCTCCAAGGTCAAGGTTAAAAGGTCAAAATTGATGGTTTCAAATGAAACGTCTTGCAAATAAGAATTGATATTTTAAATATGGAATTCTTAGTATCTACAGTTTAAAAATTAGGGTCAAAGAAAAAGATTGGAATTCTTGTGTAAAAGTCAGTCAAAGGTCAAGGTCAAAGGGTCAACGTTCTTGGTATAAAATGAAAGGTCTTGTCACAAGAAATACATATGTGAAGTATAAAAGCCCTAGTCCTAACCCTTCCAAAATTATGGTCAAGGTTGTATTTTTAAAGTAGGTAAACCTCCAAGGTCAAGGTCAAAGGGTCAAGTTTCTTGGTATCCTATGAAGCGTCTTTTCACAAGAAATAAATACGTGAAGTATGTAAGCCCTAGCATTTCTGTTCAAAAGTTATAGCCAAAGTTAAAGATTTTTCATAAGTACAAAAATCTCCAAGGTCAAGGTCAAAAGGTCAAGGTTGTTGATATCAAATGAAAGGTCTTTCCACAAACAATACACATGTCAAGTATTAATGTCTTAGTATATACTTTCAAAAGATATAAAAGCAAAAATTCAAAATTTTTGTGTAAAAGTGGGTTAAACTCCAAGGTAAAGGTCAAAAGGTCAAATATGGTGGTACCCCAAAAAAGGTCTTGTCACAAAAAATACATATGTGAAGTATGAAGTCCCTAGTCTTTACCCTTCAAAAATTATGGTCAAGGTTGTATTTTTAAAGTAGGTCAAATTCTAAGGTCAAGGTCAAAGGGTCAAGGTTCTTGGTATCCTATGAAGTTTCTTTTCACAAAGTTTACATACAGGACGTATTTAAGCCCTAGCACTTTCTGTTCAAAAGTTATAGCCAAGGTTAAAGTTTTTTCATAAGTATAAAAAACTCCAAGGTCAAGGTCAAAAGGTCAAAAGGTCAAGAGTGTTGATATCAAATGAAAGGTCTTTCCACAAACAATACATATGTCAAGTATTTATGTCTTGGTATATACTGTTCAAAAGATGTGGCCAAAGTAAAAGTTCAAAATTTTTGTGTAAAAGTGGGTCAAACTCCAAAGTCAAGGTCAAAAGGTCAAATTTGGTTCCCCGAAAAAGGTCTTGTCACAAGAAATACACATATGAAATATGAGGGTCATAGCTCCACTAAATCAAAAGTTATGGGCAAGGTTAAAGTTTTTGCGGACAAACAGGCAAACAGAGAGACAGAAAGACAGACAGAGAGACAGAAAGACAGACAGACAGACGGACACGACAAAAACAATGTACCCCCGAAACTTCGTTTACAGGGGCATAAAAATACTTTCAAACTGATACTCTCATTATAAATTTTTCTCAATCTTGTATATAATTTATGAAATATGCGTAAGTTTATTTCAACCACGTTCATATATGAAATATTTCTGATCTTGAGAGGAAATTTGCTACATGTATTAATCGATACACACAAACATTACCGCTGTAATTCATTTTAATCATTGGTTTTGGATTGGTAGTGTCAGTGATAAATTTATTTTTTAATACAAGTTTTATATTTAATTTTGTAAGATAAAGTTTATTTTGAACATCATCTCCTCAAGACAGAAAATGTATAATTTTCGGTCACCTCAAGTCTGTAACATATGTAGAGAAGCAGTGTTTTTAATAAATAGATATTTTACAGATTAAACTGTTTTAAAATTTAAATTTGTAAGACAAAAACATTTTTTCGACGAGTGTTCTTGTTTATATAAAATGTAAAATGTGACTATTCTCGAGTTTCTAAAAGTAACAAACAATTAAATCTGGAATGATTTTTTTTTAATATTAAAATATACTTATATTGCTGAAAAAACCATTCTTGTGGTCTGAGACCAAAAAATTTTTATTGTAAAGAGAGAGGATAAAAAGACTAGTTACAGTGAATCAATGCTGATGGTTGCTTTTTTTTTTTTTTTTTTTTTTTTTTTTTTTTGCATTCACGGTATGAAGTACTTTTAAAAACTCACCAATTAGATGCTATAAAATCCAGTAATTAACAGAACCTTAGCTGGACAAACAGATCTCACGGTTATATCTCGACCTTGTGTGAGAACCAAAAGTTAAATATACACTAAATATACTGAAGGCGGAGAAAAAATAAGATAAAAAGAAATAAATATTTCATAACATTTTGTCCTTAGCAACAGGTGTCTCCAAGGTTTTGGATTTTATCAAATCACTTTTAGTTTTGTAAATACTCATTGAAGACTGTCATTTTACCAGGAAGTCAGATAAACTGCTGCTTGGATAGAAAATCCAGGTTTGTGAAGGAGATAATGCTAAAGAAATAATTTAAAAATCTATGTAAAAGTACAAAAATCAATTTCCCATTAAAAGATTTTCTTATAATGATAACAAGTACATAACGCTAATAACATGGGCCTTATACATAGTAAGTCAACTGGGCATCATGTAACAATTTTCAACATTGAATTTTATTCGTACTTTAAAGCAGAGGCTATGACATTCACATTTTATTAAAAAAAAGCATTTTAAGAAAAACCGCTCACCATTTCTTTATACTTAGCATGCTATTTTTTTTTTATTTAATACCCATAGGCAAAGTTGATGAACAAAAATAAAAACAAGAAATCTGTGAGCCAATGCTCATTAGTAATAGTCCCGCTCTGATCTGAATATACAATATATGTTAAGAAACATTACAGTTGTATGCACGGATAAATAAGAATTCGACACCAGATTCATATAAAAATTAATCCCATCATACAGGATGCCTCAACAAAGTATGTACTAAAATTTCAAGAATCTGTTATGAGTAGTTGCTGAGAAAACCGCAACGAAAATTTGTTATTTTATGAAATGGACAGATGCAATGACAAACAGGAAGTTGACATCAGATTTGAACAAAACCATTTAGCATGCCTCACGAAAGAGTGTGCTAGAATGTAAAGCATCTACGATGGGTAGCTGCTGAGAAGACTGTGACAAAAATTTAATGTGTATGAAACATGTATGAAATAGACAGACGCACAGACAAACAGGAAGTTAACATCGGATTTGAACAAGAATAAATCCAACCATTTGACATGCCACAGAGAAGATTTTGTTAAAATTCAGGCATATGCAATGAGGATTTGCTTAGAAAGCTGTAATGAAAATTTGGTATGTGTGAAACAAATATGAAACGGACAGACACACTGGCAGACAAGAAGTTAACCTTAGATTTAAACAAAAATGAATTCCACCATATGGCATGCCTCAGAGAAGACTCAAAATTTCAAGCATCTGCGATGAGTAGTTGCCGAGAAATCTGTGACGAAAACTTGTTATGTGTAAAACGGAGAGACGCATGGATAAACAGGAATTTTGCATCAGGTTTGAATAAAAATTTATCCGAACATGTGGCGTGCCTCAGAGAAGATTATGTTAAAATTTCAAGCATCTGCGATGAGTAGTTGCTGAGAATACTACGACGAAAATTTGTTACGGACGGAAAGACGGACAGACAGACAACAATAAAACAGTATACCCCTCTCCTTTGGGGTGGTGGTATAATCAATGCATTTTAGCAATTATAATAAGGAGTACCCCCACCCACCCCACAAGAACCCCTGACTCTGGTGAATACATTTTAGAGTTTTGGAAAAGTCCCAATTTTAATAATTATTTTCAAGGAATAGATTTCAAGGCATTACAATGAAATTCATTTTAGTAAATACTTATTAAGACAGATCTGAAGATAATATTAGAAGAAAATGAATATAGATGGTTTCATAATTTTCAATGCGAAGAACACCTAACCTTTAATTATCTAAATATATTGAAGTGCAGTCATATCCAGATAATATTAAGGTGTGTTTTTTTCTGCATGGTTAAGGTTGACTTTGGCAACAGTTATCCATCGCTAAGCGGTTCTCTAAATATTTTTTTTTATATAGTTTCTCAATATAAAATTTTACATATGATGGATCTTTAAACAGTGTAGTATTTTTTTTTTTACAAATAAGGTTTAACGCTGCATTCAGGAAACCACCTCTAGAGTAGGGGAATACAATGTATGCCTATCAAATGTGCTATGGATCTTTGATATCATTGCATGCCATCTTAATTTCCAGTTTTACACAAATTCTATTACAGACAAAAGAAATGTATTGTAATTCAATCCTTTATTAATTTCCAAATGATAAAGACCTTTTTTCTCAAGTTTATTTAACTATTTACGAAAAATAAAAAAGATAACTAAGATTGCCTACCAATCTTTAATTAAAACAAGTTATAAATCTTCGGGCCAGAATACATTGGTGATAACATTCAATAAATATTCACAGAAGATGCAAAATGTGTAAAAAAAAAAATAATAATAATAATAAACTGTGTCAAACTTTCTATTTTCAAATTATATTAAAACAACTCCTTTCGTATGTTATCTACTGTTAAACATAGGTTATTCTTTTCTTATCAAAGTTGCTTCAAAAATGAAATCAGGGTCTTGTAACTGTCTCATAAAACTTCCTCCTTTCTTTGTTAGTAATACTGTTTATTCATTTTAAATCGTCGGGGTCAATTTTTCTAATATTGCACGGACGTAATTTAGTTTGAAACTCAAATATACATGTATACAGAAGATTAAATGAATAAAATTAAAAGAGAAATTGTCCGTGGGGATGTTAATTCGTGGATCATGATGATATTTCTAATCATTTTTAGACATACTGAAAGGAATAATGTTATAAATTGGCAATAAATATATCATTACAAATCTTTACAAGGTATACATCAATCTCAAAATGTAATTTCTCATGATTAGATGTCCTTTACTTAAAATTATTTTAGAGAAAGAAACGTACGATTTCTTACGTACAGACGACTAAGAGTTTGTCTATTGGCTTTTTTAATTCACCTGAATACTATACCTGTCGACAGCATGTGCCCGACCTTAGTAATGTTACCTTAAAAAACTTCTATGACGTCACCCATTGTTATAAGTCTACGTATTTTTTACCGATTCAACCAGCAGTAGTTGGATATTTAAAGATCCAACTGGCCATCAGTTGGATATTTCAAATATCCAACTGCCTATCGGTTGGATATTTCAAATATCCAACCGAAGTGCATAAAACAATAAAGAATGAACAAAAGAGATAAAACAGTTTTTAAATGTATTTCCAATGCACACGAAAAATAGTAATTACTCAAATTTAAATCCACACTATTACAATTAATTTCCAGTGCACATGGAATTACCGCAATTACATTTATCACATTTATCGTGTTTCAAATGCACTTCCAATGCTCACAGAAATAAGAATTCCTCTGAATTTTGCACACATTTAAAAATGCTTTCAGTCTTTTTGACACATTTTGGACATGTTTTGACACAAATTTATTTTCACCTTGAATCTTAAAGAAGATCACTTCTTATTGCTGTATATTATTTTACGGTCCTTTATCAGTAAATCCCTTCAGGTTATCCGAGATTCATCTCTGTTTCATACTTTTGCGGCGTACTTCCCAAAGCAGCTTAACTGACAGCCCATCCATTTTTCGACACCGTTATTATTGCAGATCTTGATATGGAATCTTTTTAAAGCAGGTTCCGCATAACACCGCCAATCCTTGTATCTGTTTAAGCACTACTACAAGTATTGTCCGAATGGAACTCCATAAGAACCGAACACTTTCCTCAGCAAACCATCATCTTATAATATGTAATGACAAATTCCCAGCCTTTTATCAAAATTCTGTAGTTTTCTTCAGCTTTCAGGTCACAAGTATTCAAAACACTATCTGAACCTCTCTAATTTACTTTGAATTTAAAAATACAATGTACTCTTCGTCTGATTTCATGACTGTTCAGTACAATGGAAAGGGATGAAATGACATCTGCACCGTTTAGTTTCATGCTCACAAGTCCATGAATAAAAGGGGTGTTCGATTGGGCTATTGTTTTGTGTCACAGTTGGATATTTAAATGGGCTAAATCCTATTGTATTACAGCAAAGTTGGATATTTGAATGAGTAAATGTTTCTTTGGGGCCCAAAGTAGGGAATTTTTTTAAGTAAGATACATAACTCGATAGTGTTGAATAGTTTAGAGAAAACATGTTTTCTCTAAACTATTCAACACCATCTCGTTATTTATCCCTTACTTATCTAACTGCATTGAAGACATAAGGGTAGGTTAGTAAGAAGAACTTTTTATGGAATATATGTGTGTTATCCTATGTTACAGTATACAGTTAAAGTATATCATTGAGGGAGTTAGCTAGATTCCATTTCCCCAAGTCCAGGACAATTTCCCGAGGCGCAGCCGAGGGAAATAGTCCTGGTCGAGGGGAACTGGAATCTTGCTAACTCCCTCAATGATATACTTTTTAACTGTTTTATTATACCGATACAAATAGAGGATTACCAATGGCGAGGAATAAGCTTAATGACTAACGCACGGGGAATTAGTCCATTAACATATTAGACTGATACAAAAGTAAAAACTAGAGGATTACAAATAACCGGGGAATTACCTTCCGAAGCAGGGATTAACTTATTTAAATAATGCACGGGGAATTAGTCCATTCACTCAGATTTTTAGGGAATTAATAAAATTTTACTGCCTTACTTTTATATAGGAAAAAATCAATAGAGGTATAATGATTTAGAATACACAGGCAACTTAGCCACATATGATTCTCATATGAGTATCATATGATTCTCATATGATTGGTTTCATATGAGAATCATAGAAAAAGGGCATCATATGTGAATCATATGAAGCAAATCATATGATTTACATATGATCCACATATGTGAATCATATGAAAATAACTACATATGATTTGCATATGAATGATTTAAGTGTATTTCAAGTCATTTACATATGAGAATCATATGAAAAGGACATCATATGTAAATCATATGAAACACTTAAGTGTGTTTCAAGCCATTTACATATGAGAATCATATGAAAGGGGCATCATATGTAAATCATATGAAACAGTTATCTGTGTTCTCTTTCAATATTTTTCACATTCTTGTACACATTTAAAAATCAGATATTTCTGCTTTAGATGAAAATTCATTACATTACAATGATCTATCTTCATTGGTTAAATATTTTAAAATATCTTATAATGCTTATACAACTTTTTTGATAAAATTATTTTCATCAAGAGAAATAACTTATTTTTCACAGTGTACTTTCTAAACAAGAAAATATACAAACAAGTCAGTAGCATTTGTCGATACATGTTTTTAACATATTCTAAAAGGAGTACAAATTA
The DNA here is from genome assembly GCF_032062105.1 of Saccostrea cuccullata. NCBI lineage: Eukaryota > Metazoa > Mollusca > Bivalvia > Ostreida > Ostreidae > Saccostrea > Saccostrea cuccullata. The sequence goes on from NW_026933778.1 coordinate 25,043, forward strand.
TAAGATTTCCTTAAAATGATTAAGTAGTTAAACATGTATACATGTACAAATGAATAAAATAATTAGGTCATGTACTTGTTTAAAAATACCATATGACATGAAAGTGTCCACAGCAAAATTGAAATATCAGCAATAACATTTGTCATGTATTCTTGATTGTAAATTTATGAAAAATCAAGTTATTTGATATTCTATCATACAAATAAGAATGGGAAATCTTTACAGGTCAAATTCTGACAAGATTGTGTACATCCTCCACATTTCATAATTACTCCATATATTTCCAGGTTCTTTTTCCTTCTGTATCTTTTCAATATTTTCAGTTGTCCTCCCGCTGATCTGACCATTTTGAAAAGTACCAAAAATGCAAATCCACCAGTTCTCCCCTTCCTGAACAATTTCTTTGTGGCACAGAATGGTCTCTACAAAAATTTCAAAAATAAAAATAAAATAATTCTTAAATTACAAAATCAATTCTACAAGTTATATTAAAGTAACTTATCATCAGCAAACAAATGTATTCCCAATTCATCGACACAGATATATTACGAGATAAAACTAATGTTATATATGTTACAGCGTTTTTTTTTTCCTTATATAACTGGTACCGATAAACGACACCGTTCCCAATGCCAAAAAACGTTAATTTTTCCCAAATCTGTGACTAAAAATTCCAATTCAACTGTAAATCAAAAGATTACGACAACATCGTATTTCTTGTTAAATGAAACATTGTACAAGTTGACTAATTGTTTCACTTCCATTTAAATCGAAAGTCGAGAAAGTCGTAATTTGGTGGGAACAGTGGTTTAGACAGCGTAGTGTCATACATTTTGACAAAGTGAAAGCATGACAATGTAAAAACAAGGGACATTGATATAAAAAACAATAGGTACTTGTTTATTCTTTGAAACAAGCAGTAATAGGTAATTAAGTTGGAACAAACGCAAAATACGTTGCATGTGGCATTATGCATAAATAAGAGAAAATTCTCATTTGTTTTTCTTCGATTTTATTTTTCCCAATTGAACCGGTACTGGACCCTTTCCCAATGGGTGGAAAATATCGCTGTGTTATACTATGTGTTCTGCTAAATCTTTTGATGTAATTTGCAAGACACTGTTGGAAGATATGCTTCATAATAAAATTATAAAAAGCATTTTTTTTTATTTTGACAATTGAATTGAATTTTGCAAGACATTTACACTATTAGAAGATATGCTTCATATTAAAATCATAATTTTCTTTTTTATTTTTGTCAATTGAATTTGGAATGTTCAAATAGTATCATTGCCAAAAATTAAGAAGATTCTGACACAAATATATTACTTTTGGACAAAAAAATTACAGACAAGTAGATAGGCAGAAAAACAGACTTTGTGATTCCAGGATATCCCAAACTTTGTTGGGAAGAATATAACAAAGTCTGTTAAACAGTGTGTAGTTACCTTAACTTTGAAACAAGCCTAGGATCTTTGGATTTTTTTCTTATGAGAGGCTGCCTGTATATTGAACCTGTAAAACCAATATTAACACAGTAGATATTTTCTAAGCATAACTAAAACTTAAACTACAAAAAAGAGAGAGTATACAAGTTTGTAGGTTCTCAATAGTCTTAAATATCTTACATTTTACCTGAAACTAGGTTCTCTATTAGTATTGGAAATTTTTTTTTATAAATGTCAGTCAATGAATACATAGATGTAAATATCTAATGGATTAGCTATCTGATGTACTTTCTACAAATACACATGCATAATTGTACCTTGAAAGTTGCCACTGTTATTATTAATTTTTTGCTGAAATTCAAAAATTCAATTTACCCCCTGAAGTTACTGTATAGTTTCAAAGCTTTTAAAGCCAACATATTCTATTCATACTTACCATATTTTAAAAGTGCATTGGATTAAAATTGTTTCAGAATGTAGAATACAACTTCAATATTATTGAGTTTATTTTTGAAGAAGCCATGCAAACAATGTAGAATTATAAAGGAACAAAAAGAAATTATCAAGAAATATTTTGTCATAAAGGAGTCCACTTTGATTTTTTTTTACCTTTAATATTGTGATGATGCAATCGTCTGTCACAATCAGCTTTTGGATCAATCGCCAGTCTTATCAGCTTTGGCCTTCTTGGACTTAATAAAAAAGCAGCACGGTGACACTGAACTCAAGTTGTTGAATGCATCTAAGGCCATAAAAACAAACATTTGTCATTAAGTTGATGTCAGAAAGAATCGACTTGATAACGATCTCAACATACAAAAACGTCAAACTGCTATACAGGGTTTCTACTTTCACTTTCAAATCAGTATGTAACAAAAGGCAAAACAAAAAGAAAACAAAGTAATGCCTTTACATGTAAATTGTAATGTTTACATCCATTCAGAAACAAATTTATCCAAAATTACTTACAGATCACTAGGCCTAACGTTATGTAGGTTTACGAAATGCATTAATTTAAACAATTACAAGTGTTGAGAGTATTACAGAGATGAATTCATACGAACCTGTAACCGTAATGAAACGATATTTAAACAATATGAATTTAAGTTCTTTAAAAAATTGTAAGGAGATTAGGCTACTTACTTTTTCCAACACCCAGCACTTCTGCTGCAGCAGTGACGTCAAACATGACGTACAGTTTCATCAGATAGAAGTCAAAACCGGTCCGGGAAAAATACGGATTTTTTTTTATTTTACTCAAGTAATAAACCCAAACTCAAAAGATTTGAAATAAAAAGCAAATTGATTTATTATTTAATCAATTTTGTCAAGGATATGCATTATTACAGAAAGAGAAAATTGTGAAAGGTTTTTTTTTTATAAGGGAAAGGGGGGGGGGTTAAACAGAGTAGAACTTAACATAAGTTATTGCTAACAAATTCTTTTGAAATTGATGTACATTTAAATTACTATTGAGATATATTTTTGAAATTGCAATTTTACTCGAGTATACCACGGGCAAATTAGTGAATACTGTTTCATATGATTCTCATATGATCACTGTGTCATATGATTCTCATATGATCACTGTCAAAATATTCATATGATTTTTACCTGAGTATAACAAGGGCAAATTAGTGAATATGGTTTCATATGATTCTCATATGATCAGTTTCATATGATTCTCATATGACCACTGCCAAAATATACATATGATTCTCATATGTAGGATCTTTCATATGATAATCATATGTATATTACTTCATATGATTAACATATGTATGATCATATGATTCTCATATGATTGGCCACATATGATTCTCATATGATTGTATATACATATGATTCTCATATGATCCTCATATGATCTTCATATGAAAGGCAATGCATATGTGGATCATATGTGGCTAAATTGCCTATGTAACTTGTACTGTAAATCACAGTTATAGCGAAAACCCTTTTAATCAATTGACGAAGCGATTTTCTTCTCTGTTACTCTATTATATATTGTTACCTGAACGGGTATGAAGTATTATTCCTTTAAAAAAATCAATCTCGGCACATCGTTTTAAGCTTGTTTGACTGATCTGTCATTGCATGAAAGTTAAAACTGAAAAAATTCAATGCTTAAGTCTGTTTTCAGCTGACAGGCGATGATAACCTAACACAGGTTCAAGTCGAAGCAGCCCTACAGCAATGCCCCACATTTGTCCTTTTTAAAAATGCCACATTGCAGGAGTCAGAAGCAGAAGTGACGTATACAATAAAAAAAACTCTGTCCAAGCAACTGTACCGGACATGGCACTTGTTTTTCAGAGATGACAGATAGATGTTAGATACATAGAGAGAGAAAGAGAGAGAGCAGCACGCACCTTTAAAGTGAAATACACAATTTCCGATTCGTTGTGTTACTCTTGGCAGTGAGATTGGTATATTATAACATTATATGTGTCTGTATAACATACTCCATAAAAAAAGAAAAAAATTAATGAACTTAAACAATCGTCACTCTTTTTTTCCAGACACTTTAATTTTCCCTTTTTATTTTATCAAAATCTTAAATATTTAAAACGTCAATATCTCAGGTCCTACAGTGACTTTATCATAAAAGTTTCAATAATAAACCAATTTCTACTTTTTCCTAGCAACATTGCTCAGGTGAGCGATGTGGACCATATGCATGGGCCTCTTGTTTTCTTTTAATTTAAAATAAAAACCTAAAATAAGCAAACAAAATGAGAAGCAAAAAAATTAAATAACTTTTATGCATTTCTTAAAATTTTAAATATAAATTATTGGAATTTTAAAAAAATTATTGGAATTTTTCAGTCTTTTGTATATATTATCATGATTCCATAGATATCGTGTTACATGTTGACAACATGTTAACTCTTTCGTCATCTTTATTTTAAGGTACTGCATCTGTGCCACAGGATTTGGGGGGAGCGACTGTTCCTTTGATTTACTCGCACATTGTTACAACGCACTTTGAAAATTACGCACTTTGAAAAATTTTTCAAAGTGCGTTAAAATTTGGGACCAATCTAACGCACTTTGAAAAAAATAATTTTTTTTCAAAGTGCGTTAATATCGACCATATTAACGCACTTTGAAAAAAATGTAGAGATTGATCAATATTCCTTCAAATAATCGGTATGATAAATAACAGATCCTGGTTTGATATTTTTTTTATGATAAAGTCACTGTAGGACCTGAGATATTGACGTTTTAAATATTTAAGATTTTGATAAAATAAAAGGGAAAATTAAAGGGTCTTGAAAAAAAGAGTGACGATTGTTTAAGTTCATTAATTCTTTTCTTTTTTTATGGAGTATGTTATACAGACACATATAATGTTATAATATACCAATCTCACTGCCAGGAGACCACAACGAATCGGAAATTGTGTATTTCACTTTAAAGGTACGTGCTGCTCTCTCTCTCTCTTTCTCTCTCTTTCTCTCTCTATGTATCTAACATCTATCTGTCATCTCTGAAAAACCATTAATATTAATTTTTCTAGCTGTTTGAAAAGTTTTGTTGACCTTTCATACTGGATTCTTTAAACGGGATGAATCTCGTTTTTATATTATTTGCAGGACGATTTCTGTTACATCGACAGCACATGCATTAGCCCCATGCAGAATAGTTCAACCAACGAGTGTCCTTACTGCAATGCGACAAATGATAAATTCAACTGAGCAGAAAATGAATGCAAGTGTCTTATAGGTATCTTATTTTATATTTTCCGTTTGCATTGCATAGGGAGAAATGTGATTTGAGCACCAGTTAAAATTTTTTAACAGCACATGTAGTAAAGTTAAGTATAATTAATTGTATTTTTTTATCTATGTAGCATGTGGACAAACAACAACAGAGAGTACGACAACAACAATGATTGTCACTGACACAGAATCCTAGATGAGCAGCTTAACAGAACAAATTGAAGAGACTACAAGTTCTATAACGACTGTTGAAGAAGATAAAACTACATATACAATAACAACTTCTCCAGGTAAAAGTGCTGAGAACGAATACACATCTTTGAATTCTTCTTCTTTTGATTCAACAACAGTAGTTTCGACAATAGCAACATCAACTGAGTCCGCAGATATGACGGAATATGTTACAATCTCAACTGCAGATACAACTAAAGTCATATCAATAACTTAATCAACATCCAATCCAACAACAAGGGCATCAACGACACTGGAAACACCACATGCATTTACTACGAACCTGCCAACGACAACAAACAATGAAAAAACAACTGAAAGCTTAACAACAACTTAACCAATAACATCGCCATCAACTTTGGAAACAGCAACTACAGTGAAAATGACAGCTACAAGTAACACAGATATATCGGCTTCGACTCTGTCATCAACTTCCGAATCAACAACAACACCGATAAAAAGTACCGACAGCAAAACAACTGTGAAAGAAGATTCCTCTCCAACTACAACAATCAGTGAACTTAAATCAAGCCTCATTACTTTAACTTTGCAATCAACAGAAACCACCAATGAACTTATGGACACTTCTATATCATCTAACAAAAGATTCAGAAAAATCGAATCCCTCAAAACATAAAAACACCCATTTGATCATTGGAGCCTCGACTTCCATTTTTGGAATAGTATTATTAATGATCATCATAGGAGTGGTAGCCAGAAAATGTAGTAAATCGTAAGTATTCATTTCTTTTGATTTTAAGGGGGCCGGTTGAAATTTTCATTATGCATTGTAATTGAATGATAAGAAAAGCAGTTGTCATTTAAAATGCATTTTATAAAAGTCTGCCGTATATGCTTGCCTCAGATAAAGGTTAACTTCACCATTCTTTAATAAAAATCAAATAAAACCTCTTTCAATTACTATTATTTTTTTTTAAATTGTAAAGACTGTTTTGACACTGGTATAAATATTCAGTCATAAATTTGTTTGTTTAATTCTTACATAGAAATAAACATCGCGAGAAACAACAGGAAGACGATGGACCAATCAGAGACTGGAGAGACCTTGCATTGGCGGGAAAACAAAACACAGATTCCCAGTACAATGTCAATTTGTCCTTATCCTATAACAGAAATTACTACGTTGCGCACGCACCTCTGCATCACTTCAAATCTAGTGGAGGATCTCGTCATGTGGACGCCAATAAATATCAAAGATATTGACAACTTTTAACTTCATCCTCTCTTGCACATAGATATTAATTAACCTCTTCATATAGTTTACTTATTTTTATAGTTTATACTTACTTAATTCATATATATTATATATATTTTACTTTGTAGCTACCTTAAGAGGCAAACATATAAACTGTTTATTGATGACCTACAAATGTGATATATTTTGTATTATTTGATAATTGTTATGTGCAAAGATTATGTGCATAGGGATATCGTCATAGAGCTCTTTAAATCCAAAGGCATGCCATGTGGAATTCCAATTGATAAAAAAGGAGAAATTCGAACCCACGATGTATAAGGATAAGTAACTTACTCCGCAGTTCTAGAGCATGGAACCGCTCGAGCGACTCAAATATTTTCAGATAAAGTAAAGGTAGAGCAATAAACACTATAGGATCAAGTGCCTTAAAGATTATATGAGACAATATAATAAAGTAGCAGAATTCCTATCTTCCTCCAAGTAAAGTTGATCATAATTAAGTCACAAATTTTAAAATCAACGCGGGACATAAAGCCATGTGTCAAAGTACATGTCTGATATAAAAATGAAGATCCCGCACTACACAATCATGTGGTAAAGCGTTCCAGGTAAGGTCTGAGCTGATGATGTACCAACATAATGAAAAAATTCATAGAAAGACATGCATTGGACAAACTAATTCGGTAAAAATAGTACTAAATATCCAAGGGATATTAGATACGCATGTATTTGAAAGTTTTCTAAAATTAAAAATTAATATGCAATATTAAGTGCCCGTGATATGCCTCTAAAAAACAATTGTTAATTATGCATATCACAGGGACTCAATGTTACATATTTCTCTTGATAAAATATTGTAACCAGTACCTAATAATTCACAAGGAACAAATCTCTACCATCTTGATTTTTTTTAGGTCAGTCAATGCACTTGTGTTTTCATCCGAAACTCCGTGATTTTCATTCCTAGCAACCGTTTTCATTCTGCGTTCAGTCTTTTGCGGTCTCAACTTACGGACAATGCAATGCAGAGACTTGGTCTAAGTAAAGAGAGATAATCTGCGCGAAATGAAGTTCATTTTTACAGTCAAGTAATATTTGAGATCGACTCCGATGTCTTGCATTAAAATTAAATTTTAATTTAAAGCTTGTTAAAGTTTCTCAGATGAACTTATTTTCGAATACAAACTATAGTGCATTGGACATTTAATCACATATGGGAGAGGATTATCTAAGTTTTTGGAACTTGTGTCCAATCCCTTTGACATATTGTCAATAAAATATGTTCAAAAACAAAAAATCACATATGAATTGCAGAATTTAGTCTTACTGCAGTTTAAGACTTTAAATTAAACCTACTGTAATTGATATTTATTTAAACTGCTGTGTGACTTTCCTTTATGTCAAATTTCCTAATACATGTAGTCATACGATAATGTCCTTCTCTATTAAAATAATATGTTGATTTTTCACTATTTTGGCGTTTTCATTCTTCCATCAAGGTTGCTTTATATTAAACAAATGCAGTGTATATATACATGGATATGGTTATGCTGAACAAATTATAGTATGGAATTTTTCATACATGCATATTTTAAAGATATATTGAATTTTTAATAATTTCCAAACTGACTTTTACAACTCTGTCATAAATTATTTAAATAAGAAACCGATACTTTCTCAGATACAACTGATATTAATTCTATATACATGAACCTTTTGCTTTGAAAAATCTAATTAAGAAATAAGATTGATTGATTGTATACTGTTTAACGTCCCTCTCCAGAATATTTTACTGATATGGAGACGACACCATTGCCGGTGAAGGGCTGCAAATTTAGGCCTATGCTCGGCACTTTAACTTACGGCCTTTGAGCAGGGAGGGATCTTTATCGTGCCACACCTGCTGTGACACGGGGCCTCGGTTTATACGGTCTCATCCGAAGGACCGTCCCATTTAGTCGCCTTTTACATCAAGCAAGGGGGTACTGAGAACCTATTCTAACCCGGATCCCCACGGGCTAAGAAATAAGATCTTTAAAATGAAAATTTCTGAAATTTGCTATATTTATACTAAAGTAATTTTGTGCAGTTAGTTTTTATTTCTTTTTCTTTTTTTGCAGTTAAAATGCTTATTCTGGTACTAAATCATAATTTAAACTGTTATGAATTATACGAGGGGTTATCAAACAGTTCGTGGACTGAGGCTATAAAATTAGTAATATGCGGTCTGTGCTCTCAGAATTTATATGGAACATAAAACAACAAAAAATAAAGAAATGTTGAAAATCTTAGATTGATACGTTAATGATTTGCCAAATTATTATAAAATTAAAACGACATATGATCACCTGGCTTAGTTTCATGACATACGACAACGTCAATGTTTTTCAATGTCGGATTCTTCTACGTCATATACTTACTTTGATAGATTCCCTAGAGCTGAGTAAGGACTTAAACACGTCTTGTTTATATGACTTTACAATGTCATGAACAGTAGCTTCCAATGCATATAATATTGCAAATGTATTTATACATTGGGAGAGATCCTCTCTTGATTGTGGAAGCTTATTTTGCTTTTTGGAGTTCAATAGCTACAATATATGATCAACGTCATTTTTGACGTGATTGATTTTTCAAATCTTGACGACTAACGTACAAATCTACATTAACTGTGCATTCTTTTCCTCTCTGAATTTATATTTGCCTCCGCCCTTTCATACCACAATAAAACATCGCAAAAACGAATGTTATTTAAGCTGTTTGCGTCTCCCGTGTTTTCTCGACATATGACAGCGTTATGTAGGTCAAAAATGTAATAATATTCCTTCATCTTATTTTGTAAATATGTTTCTATACTTCGACACACATTACAGCTGGTCGAGTTTTACATGGTTAATTAAATCTGATATAGGGTTACCCGGAAGAGGAATTCTATACACAACACTGTTTTAGGTGAAACTTTAGAGTCAAGTCTAAATCGGACACTTTTATTGCTCTAAACCCAATATACATGTAAGCACATCTTTAAATTCATGAAAAATAATTTTTTCAAGCCTCTGTCATGTTGCATTTTCCATCATTTGTAGCATTTAACATCTGATAAGAACATGCCGATATGCAAGATTTCTCAACTAAATAAATCACTTTACTTTCACTGTTTATTCAATTTCGTTTGAAAATTTGATTCCTTTATATTAGCGATTACGACTTTTTTTTACCGAAGACAACTGGTCTTGTCCTTAAGAGCTGCTCCAATTACCTGCTTTACTCATTAGAATTATATGAACATTACTGCGTTTTCTATTATTTTGTTAAGCGCATTGAAATTCGTCCCATGGTGATAATGCATATCTAAATATAATAAACTATAAATCAAATATTTTCCATCATTTTTATTTAAAATTTACCTTAGTAATTAATACCTTTAAACAAGATATGTTTTTGAAACGCTATGCTCCCGATGGTAACACAATTAAAGCTCAAAGGTCAGAGTTGAGGTTTTCTGTACCAATGGAAAGGTCTTCTAATAATGAACACTCCATGTCAAATATTAAAGCCTTACTTTTGACGGACAAACAGAGAGACTAGATAAAAACAATATACCCCTCGGATCTTTCGATCCTGGGGCATAATAAAAGATAATTTTCTTAATTATATATACACATGTAGCAAGAAAGAAATTTTCTCCAAAAATTAGATATCATTGCTTAAATATCGTGGCCTCTCTGAAATATCTGTTTAGTTGAACAACTTCATATTTGCTTCATAAACTGGTGATTTAAGATAAATAGAAAAATAAGCAATGGGATTCTGCTGATTGGGAGATAAGAAAAGTTGTTTGTGGTACATAGTTCGTATATATAAAAAAATGATAGATGGTGGATATGCATGTACATGTAAATATACGGCATTTGTTGATACCTGACATATTTAACACAGAGATCCTTAAAAAGTACACATTTCTGAAGACGCTCTTGTTTTTCATTCATTCATGAAATTGCTGCATGTTTTTAACATATTTGTTTATGCATACAATATTTATAAAAACACAAATACTTTGTTGGAGTCAACAATTTTAATACTTTTGTTGGACATATGATGTACATCTTCTTGATAGCTATCTATTAAAACTGTAACGCCCTTTCTTTTTTATCATATCCTTCTCTGTGATCTATTTAAACACTAGTACTTCTAGAATGAGAAGTTTTGTGCTTTGTTTCTACCTGATCAGTTTTTCTTGTTTTATATTTGAAATAGCGGCTTTTTGTTAGTAATAATTAATTCAATTTTTTTTCCAATCCAGTCAACATCTTTAAAACTGAATCTTTAAACTACGATTTTGTTTTACATTTGTTGTTACTTTGACATTTAGAGGTCACTTCTGCAATTTTTAGGTCACCTGAGTAAACTCAGGTGACCTATTGCTGTCTGTTTGCGTCCGTCGTCGTCCGTCGTCTGTCGTGCGTTAACATTTGAACATTTTCAGCTTCTTCTCTGCAACCACTGAACCAATTTCAACCAAATTTAGCACAAAGCATTTATGGGTGAAGGGGAACAAAAATTGTGAATTTCATAATCCCTGCCCCCCTGGGGCCTGAGGGGTGGGGCCAAAACCACTAAGATTAATGCAGTCTTTAAAAATCTTCTTCTTTACTCCTGGACATCAAGCAGTCAAACTGTTTGCATGATTGTAATCAGCAATGAGTCCTCTACCAAAATTGTGAAATTCATGGCCCTGGGGTCAGGGATTCTAGTGCTAGGGTGGGGCTAAATAAGTAGGTAGTGAAAATGCATTATTTCTTTGAAAATCTTCTTCTCTGCTCCTGGGTATTAAATAAACCAACTAAGTACATAGTTATAATGAGCAAGAGTGCCTCTACCAAAATTGTGAATTTTATGTCCCCAGGGTCAGGGGTTCTGGTGTTAGGGCGGGGCACCATTGATTATATAGTGAAAATACATGAATTCTTTGAAAATCTTCTTCTCTGCTCCTGGGTATTAAATAAACTAACTAAGTACATAGTTATGATGAGCAAGAGTGCCTTTACCAAAATTGTGAATTTTATGGCCCCAGGGTCAGGGGTTTTTGTTTTAGGGTGGGGATCTAATGATTATATAGTGAAATGCATGAATTCTTTGAACATCTTATCCTTTCCTCCTGGTTAATACACTAATGACCTAATTACATATTTAAGGCCAGGATTTATTTTATTTTTAGTTTTACAAACCCTCCGCTCAAGGTTTTGAATTTTCAGAAGAAAAAAAAAATTCTTTCCGATGTCAAATTTGAGTCGGGATCGAGATTTCAAATTTACGAACTCGCAATTCCGGTTTTAAGATGAAACGGCGAGTAAATAAAGCTAGATCTGAGAAGAAAGCTTGGTTTAGTGTAAAATTCATCGATACGATTGCCATTCAAAAGGTTTCACCCGTTCAAAGGACAAATAAAATACTGACGACTTTGTTGCACAATGACATGCTGGTGAGATAATTTTGTTTTCGTTTCAAAAGTATCTGTCTGTAAATTATTTTCCTCCCCCAGGTTTTAAGCTGCCCGTGATAGCTATTGCATATTGCCAGCGATATTGTTTAGGTCTCTGTTATAGCTTACAGATTAAGCATCATTCTTCAGAAAAGGGTTGCTTATGCATCAGATGTAATGAATAAAACTATGGGAGAAGTTAAGTCCATTTGAGGAAGAAATAAACAATAACCCGAAGAAATAAAAAAATCAACTATTAAAAGGCAAGAATATACAAATATATACAGGCATGTAGTATCATTTGTATCAGCCAGAAAAATTATTTTACACTTAGTTGAAAAAATGTTCACCCTACTCCCCAATACTCCCTGTCTGTTTTATGATAGGAATTTTAATTTTAGGCGTCAAGTAAATTTTAGAACAATGTCTAAACATTCACCTAACACATATTAAAAAAATGAAGATATATTGAAAGACTTTTAAAGAATTGATTTTTTAAAATATATTTTGACCAACATCACAAAATTTATATAACTGGCCCAAACTGGCAGATGATGAAATAAGCAATTAAATGTTCTACTTTCCTATTTGTTTTAAAGCATTATGTGTCCAGTGGTAAGGAGCCTATTTGAATAGCATAAAAAAAGAATGTACAAATGTTAATAATTGATTTATCAAATTTTTTTTATTTCCTTCTCCTTCGGGACTTTTTTATGCTCAAGTTCTAAACTAAACCTAAACATAAAAAAAAATGCTGGCCTTATAATGAAGAAAGAGTCCTCTTTCAAAATAGATAATTTCAGGGCCACTGGGTCAGGGATACCAGGGGGTACTTTGACTAGAAATAAATTAATGCTTTGAAATCTGCCCTTTGATAAGCAGTGGTGCCTCCTTCAAATTTGTGAATTTCATGGCTTTTGGATAAAAACACGAACCAAATACAATCGCTGGAAAGTTGTTACATGATACTCAGGTGACCTATAAGGCCCGTGGGCCTCTTGTTCTGCGTAAAACGTCTCATTCAAATTATTTCTTTTCCCCTAGATGCACTACTATAGCATTTCCCAACATTTTGTAATCCATTATTTTAACATTGAAATCATGATATCTAAAATGATTAATTTATATAACATGTAAAATATACAGTTATCTAATACGTTTATCCTACAGGTACACATTTTTAAAATATATATATATAAACTGGTATTCTGATAGGACCCAGGCCTTTCGAGATTGATATAATTAAGCAAGTCATTATTTAAGCCCTAGACATTTGGTAAATCAAAGGGAAGTGAAGGAATAAATTTTTTTAGACGTTGAAGACATTTGTCAGAAAATAGTCATATATTAGATAATAATGAATTTTTTCCACGAAATATGAAGATCTACCTAAAGTCAACATATTTAAATAACATTTTACCATGCAGAAATAAACCAGAACAATCCATGTAATTCAGAATTAATGTGCTAAATTGTATATAAAAATACAGAGAAAACGATAAAAAGTCGTCTATTCAAGAACCAAAGGAAAAGCATGATTTATAGTTGTACACTTGTGATGAGGAAAGAAAAATACGGTCTTTTAAACCAAAAGACCTAAATATATAAAGCATATAAGCAAATATACTTTTAATGTTTCATCTAGTCAGAAACCAGAGAAGAATCCTGCCTTAATTTAATTAAAATTTGGTCTTGTTTTGTCTTCCAGTAGTCAAGATTTCTTTTTTTCTTAATGAGAGCTTTGTTATTATTAAGTATTTTTTTAATTAATTAATCTATTTTTTCAAACTGTAACATATCAATTTACAGTTCACGTTGTATGTACACAAAAAATATTATTATATACAAGTTATCCCATGTCCTTTAATGTTACTCAGTACATCAAATCGTAGTTACATAATGACCAGAATAAACTAAGGTATATTTTTTATGTTTTCATGTTCTCCTTTAAGGAATTTATCACAATTAGTTCAGATAAAAACCAATCACTTGGAATTTTAAGAATTATTTAAATTTCTCGAATGATTTATAGATAACTACACTGTAACCATGTATGATATCCAATCTCCTTACAAGAAATTTTTGAAAAATCATTTTGAATATATACATCTTATTTTGATTGAGGATCATTCTGTAATATCAGGAATTCAAAAGTTAAGTACAAATTTCGGCACATTAAAACTATCAGTCAGTTGAAAAATATATTTATAAAAATACTTAAATAACTCTGAACATCTTTTTTCACTTATTTCGATTAAATAATGTATCATACTAGCTTTCACTTGCTTAGTTTAAACTATTCTAATTCTAAAGTTATTTGGATATTCGTATAATCTTTATTTTTTAAAGAAATTATGTATAGCCAAACTTTATTCATTTCGGAATGACGAAAAATTCTAAAAGGAGGTAATTTATTTACAAACACCTTCCTGAAGCAAGAATATCAGCATTTTGTAATAAAATGACATTGTCAGCAAATAAAATATATCAAATATTCATTTTTGGTTTTTTTTTCAGACGGATTGTGAGGCAATTATTTACACACGCGTATTTTTCAGTTTTTTCCCGAATATGACAAAAAGCACATGATGGTGTGACCGATTGCTAGGGGATGTTCACTTCTCCATGACACATGATCCCACCTCTGATATGGACTCTGTACGATCAACACATACTCGCTTTTTAAGAGAAGCGTGTCATTTACGAGAAAATAAAATAAATTTATTGTGATAATAAGTATAATATTGATTTAATTTTATGATACATGTAACACAATAATATGTATGTATATATAGGTACATTTATCAATGCTAGTGTTAATACATTGTGATATATGTTTACATGGCAATAACGTATATTGTTTGTAATTAATATGTTAATCTGATTTATATGTTGATACAAGAAATAAAAGAATTGAATTAAATTGAATTGTACTTAAGTATAAAGCAGACTTAGAAAATTATAGATGTTTTCTATACATAGTCGGATTTTTTGTCAAAACTGTAAAAAGAAGAAACATAAATACTGATATGAGTGCAATAAATGCAGTTTGCTCCTTAGTTGATATCTATTGTAATCAATCTAAAAATAATTTTTGTTAATCAATATTGAACATGAAAATCCACATCTGCTGCTTTTATTATACCCTCGCTTGAAAAGCGGGACGGTATATAGTAATCGATTTGTCCGTCTGTACGTCCGTTTGTCTGTTACGCTTTGGGGTACCCATCTCTTATTCGCAACTCCCCTTATACCATTGAGTGAAATTTAATGAAACTTTCACAGATTCTTTATTACAGATTATCATTGTGCACCTCCTATTTTACATGTATACTTTTTGATCTGACACATATTATGTGATTTGCACTGCAAAACATGGAAACTGTTATTATATTTATTTTGGAGGCAGTGGGTATCAAATAGTGAACTCATTGCTCTAAAAACCTCTAGTTTGCATTTGAAAAATTGATAATATTCCATATATAAATAATTTTACTGATTTTCTTTGAAGATTAATACACATTACCCTGTGAAATATATGAGACACTTTTGTGAGCACTTTCAATTATTAAAAAGCTGATTTACAAAATTTGGCGATCGGACTATTTTTTAAAAAGACGTTATTTTGAAGTTCTGATAATGTATGTAGATGAATTCAAATCCGTTCTATAATTAGAGATTGATGGATAGGAATATAATGCCACCTGCCAACATACCTTCCTGGTTGAGATTGGTTATTTGGAAATCCATCGTAATGAAGACCTTCATTGCAATAAACTGCAAATCATACACCAAAAGTACAATGTAAAAAAAATCAAAATTACGATTGTCACAGTACTTCTCAATGTTATTTTTTTTTACCTGTCAAAGATGAGGGATCTTATATACACATGTAAATAGAATACGTACTTCCACATATTTATACATATGAACGATGACAGTTTGTGTTCTACACAATAAAGTTAAATAAACAGATTCATATTTGATCGGAAATCCACTTGCCATGTATCCTTTTTTTTACCAAACATCATCAAAAAGAGTTGTGGTTAAAACAATGTTTATCTGCAATGAGTGATTTTTTTTAATTAACGTTTTTTTTTTCTTTCTATTAGCTAGGACTGAGGGGATAAAAAATATTTGAAAATATTATTACAGCTCCGCCTCCTTTTAAAGGTAATATTGTTTTTCGCAAGGAAGCTTTTGAATGTCACTTTACAACTTCATGTTTATGATTTTACATGTATAAATGTATGATTTGTCCCAGACTGCCCGCTTACAACGAGTACGTATCTAGTGAAAAAGAACATGCATGAAACTCATTTGAATAAATTAATGATTTTCTAAGTACTAGTATTTTTTTTCAATATTGTTACTTCTCATACACCAATTCATAAATACCATCTACATTAATTTTATAAAGAAAATGGCCTATAATCGTGTTTTATACACCGTCCGATTTATTAAGTTTGTAAGGATGAAGCTAAAATCTTATATTTATTTTTGAGGTCTCAATTTTAAGCTTGAAATTGATATATTTCCTTGCAACAGTTTTAATTTTATGTATTAAGATATGATTGAAGGTTCATTGACGCCTCGGTTTTGATATTGCAAAAGGTTGATATTTATATCCACAAAAGTACAAAAATAAGTTCATTTCTACAGAAAACATATTTCCTTATATCTAGCTTTATTAAGATACCAATGCTTATCAACGAGATTTGCAATTATAAGTGATTTGCAATGCCTTGCGATGAGAGCACAGCATTTTTGAAATATGTTTTAAACAACAATTGAAGTAAGCAGAAAAACTTCAATAAATTTGAGAATTGATAAATTTCCCTATCAATATGATGATTTTTACTCATTAATTTTGGAGATATACCATGGATAAATACATATTACTCTGTGAAAATTGACTTTTTGTGACCATTAACAGTAGTTAAAAGCTGCTTTTCAGAACTTGTGGATCATACTACCTTAAACAGACGTGTTATATTGCAGTTGGGGTTATATATGTGAGATTCCAAAGTCCGATGGTGACACCAAAGTCCGACGGTAACGCCAAAGTCCGATGGCTCGTTTCCTATGAGACACATTGCAATAAAGTGCAATGGTCTGATACGTCAAAGTCCGATGGTGCGAAGGAATAACCAACGTTTATGACGACACAATAGTCCTACGTCATGACGTTGTCCTGCATTCAAAATCCATTGACTTAGTTTTTGTGTCGCTTACTATTTTACTGATTTTGCTTATTGCTTTCGTTCACCAGAGCTATTAGGGTTAGTCCTTGTACACCATTCGACTGATAAGGGTTATTTCTTGAACACCAGTGAGTTTCTTTGAACCTACCCGAGAGATTCTAAGGTTAGTACTCGCACACTATTGGACTGATTTGGGTTAGTGCTGCACCTATCCAAGATATCAAGCTTATAGTTTTTACACATTTTTCGACTGATAAGTGTTAGACGATCTCGCACCTATATCCAAAAGATTTAAAAGGGTTAGTCTTTGCATTTAATATTTATTTGTATTTATTTTAAACGATCGGGCCTTGGCATGGCACGGCATCGCATTTTTGCGCAGTAGTACGTCATAAACATTAATTGTTTTCAGGCCATCGGATTTTGGCGTGACCATCGCACTTTGGAGTCCCATCGCACTTTGGAGTCCTATATATATGCAAAAGAATTTTGCTGGAAATTAAAATACTAAGTATTTAAGAATATATGACAAATTTTTTTCAAGATTTTTTTTTAAATCACTTTAAATTTGGACATTGATGGATATAGAAATAAAGTGAACTGCCTTCGAAATTTCAGATTGATTACTAGGAAATTCAACGTGATTAAGATTTTCTCTGCAATGAAACCCTTCATCGTAGCTCAGTCGGTAGAGAGCTCGCTCCGTGATCGGGAGGTCGTGAGTTCGCATCTCGGCCACGACTGACCTAAGTCGATAAAAAATGGGTAGATCTTGTTCCTTCGCCATGCGCTCGGCACTTTGAAGTGAAAGTTGCGGGTCCTTTAAAAACCGAGGCCACTTGTCAGACAAAATTTGAAGCCCTTCACCGGCATACGGTGACGTCTCCATATGAGTGAAAAATTCTCGAGAGGGACGTTAAACAATATACAATCAATCACTGCGATGAAATATAAATCATACACCGAAAGTATAATTTGGAAATAGCCAGGGAATCTAAATTTCCATTTTTGTCAAAAATAAAGGATCTAAAATGTGAAATTGAATTTAACTCATACCCGATTTTATAATGATGACGATTCCTTTAGTCATGAAATTGAAAACGAAATTCAAGCACATTCAATTTTAGGTCTACTTTCTACGAGTTCCATTCTTTTTCGATTTACGGATAAAAAAGAAGAGAAGACATTCTTCTACGATTTATCTTCCATGATTTTTAAATAGTGTTCTAAAAAATGACAAATGAAAACAGTGACTTGTTCATGTATTTGCAAACAGGTCTGACTCATCAAATCAATGAATAAATGAAAACCATAAAATAATGTAAAATGTTATAAAGTAGGATACTTGAAAACTTTGTTGTAAAATTATTTATATTGTCAGTAGATTGTCGTGATTTAAAATCACACTCAAGTTTTTATTTATATATAATTTAAATATAAACTCTTGAGTATTGAAATAAATGAAGGCAATATGAAGGCCATTTCTGATGAAAAATGCATGCCAAATGCCGGTGATAAAATGTACACTCATATATGGCACCTGATCCCACCTCTGATGTTCGTGTTTGATCAGCCCCTTCGTATTTTGTGTTGTTTTGTGGACTAATGAGTTCGAATCATCCATTGAAGCCTGTCAATTTAAAAAAAATAGAATAAAGTACAGGAAAGTCGTTTTTTAATGATACTTTCAAAAACCTAATACAATATACCCCTTCACCTACGGAAAGATTCGTGGACTAGTACCATAAAATGAAAACCGAAACGTAACACATAATTATACGTCCAACTATGTTCTGCTCCTTATTTGTATTGTTTAATGGATTTTAATGGATTTTTAAGTCTGAATACTATTCGTTATCTCCATATATTTCAGAATACAAACAATAAAATGGATGCCTGGATTCATAAATGTATATTTCGGTTGTATTATCAAATTATTATTATTAATAAAGAAACATTGTAAACTTTGTAGAATTGTCTTTTTTACATTTTTAATCTGAAGTTGAAAAATGACTAAATAAATAAAAAGACATGATGCTCAAATTTACATCTTTCGACTTACTAATCTCTACAAAAATGTGTAACTTCAATGAATATTTATTATATAGAAGAAATGTTTGATAAAGTCACTTTTTGGTCTAAAATAGGACCTGATACGTCCTATTCCAGTCATTTTCGCCCAGTGCAAAGTGCAGTCGATGAAAAAAGGATTTGACTTAGAAACCGAAACGGAATCAATACTAACAAAGAATTGATAATTTATCAAAGTTAAAATAATGCATATTTTGCATACCTTGTTTTTTGAATTATTGATCGTATTCCAGTTTATTCTAAAGGAAATGTTGCGTTTTAATATATTGACTAAAAATTTATAAACTTAAGGATATTTTAATAACGCGAACCACATTGATTTGATTTTTCCACCATAATTTAAGGTGCTAAAAATTACACTCAAAGTGTATTTTTGTACATTCTTGGCCTATTATTGCTGTGTGATTCAACAATATTTTATACTTTATGAGTAACAGTACACTCAACATACCAAAGAGGGTTTTCAAAATGAATGTACTGATTGTTTTTTATTTCTATGTATATTTTATTCAAATATAAAATATGAGAAAGTATTAAAACAAAAAGTATTTTGACTAAAAACAATAACGGTCTTCTTCAAGCTAAGGGGATTGCTTATTACCAAAACTTAAAGGCAAAAAACGAGTGTGTTACATTCATAAGCTAACCGAAAACACGGAAAGACCGAAATTACATGTAATATCCGCAAATTTCAGTAAAAGCGGAGGAAGAAATACTCAATGACACAGATATAATTATTATACTAAAACGCCCTGACTTTAAATATGTAAGGAATTTTATTGTAATTCAGAAGACTGTGTATTCATCACTAAACGTTAAATCGTGAACGCCATTTTCACTTCCTGGTCTGCATTTCAAGGTTCTTTTCATGTTCCTCTTTAGAAGAAATGAGAGCACATTGTTGTTTTGCTGTCTGAGGGTCGGCCTGTCAGTCCATTATCAGTTTCCGTTCATTTTCTTGGCAGAGGTTGCACATATTTAAATAAAATTTGATGTACAGATTTATCATATAAATATCGCTAGGTAAGTATATGTATGCTTTTCATTTAGAAAAACAAGAGGCCCACGGGCGTTATAGGTCACTTGAGTATAATGTAACAACTTTCAAACTATTGAATTGGTTCATGTTTTCAACCAATTAAGGCATTAAAATTCACAATTTTGACAATTCACCATTGCTTATCACAACTATATTCTTCGCTTGCTTACTTTGTTACTTACTTGAGTAATTCCCAGAGGTAGATCAGAGTGACTAAGAGAAAATGCAATCCTACTTTACAACCAGTTGTGCATTCCATCCCACAGGAAACACAGACCCTCGGGGCATATACTTCAAAATTCAGGAAATTTTATCATCAATTTTATTTGATCATAAATGTTTAATTAATACCAAAGAGTAGATTTCAAAGCATTAATTTATTTTCAGACTATGACCCCCCCCCCCCCCCATGTACCCCTGACCCAGGGGCCATGAAATTAACCATTTTGGAAGAGGCACCATGCATCATCACTAACACGTACTAAGATCATTTGCATAATATCCAGGAGCAAAGGAAAAGATTACCAAAGAATAAAAGCATTTTCACCATGTAATCATTACAGCCCCGTCCTAACACCAAAACCCTTAACCCAACGGTCCTGAAATTCAAAAATCTGGAGGAGGCATCTTTCCTCATTATAACTTTGTACATAGTTCACTGATTCTACACCCAATATTTTTAAAGAATAAATACATTTTCACTAAATAATAAATAGAACCCCATCCTAACACTAGAACCCCTTACCCTGGGCCATGAAATTCACAATTTTGGAAGATGCAGCCTCATCAACATAACAATATACTTGGTTATTTTATTGAATACACAGGAGCAATGCAGGGGACATTAAAGAATTACTGTATTTCACTATATAATCAATGAAGCCCAACCGTAACCCCAGAACCCCCGACCCAGGGGCCATGAAATGCACAATTTTGGAAGAGATATTCTTGTTCATCATAACACGAACTTGGTTAGTTTTTTTCATACCTACACTATAGCAACAGAGTGGAAGATTTTAAATGATATTATGCATTTTCACTATATAATTAATAGAGCCCCGACCTAACACCAGAACCCCTGACACCGGGGCCATGGATTAGGGTAAGTTTACTAAAATAAGAAAATAAAACGATATACCATCTTGCGACCCTGCACAAGAATAATTAAATTAAAGTATTTTTTACAAAATACACACTATCACAATATTGATAATACATGTATATTTATAAGTTAAACAAAACATTCTCTACCAATTGAAGCTTTTAATTGTTTCTTAAACAATACTTTTTGAGTTGAAACCTACCCTTCACCAAATCTCAGGTTTCATTTTTTAGCATCCTAGAGTTTTATTTCGTGCCCTACAATAAATCAAATTACTTGATTTCCATAATATACGCCAAAGTTTACATATACATTTGATGACAGGATAATAAAATTCTAAAACAGAACCAACATTCTGATAACTATTTTTCACTTCGTGTTATAAAAAAAAATATCATTTAAATCTTCCTGGTTCGTACCTTTTTTAAAGTAAAAACCCTTTATTTCTTCAATTCTACCATAACCATCCTTCCTCATAATAACTTTGTACATAGTTCACTGATTTTACACCCAAGATTTTTATAGAATAAATATATTTTACCTAAATAATAAAGAGAACCCCACCATAACACCAGAACCCCTTGCCCTGGGCCATGAAATTCACATTTTTGGAAGATGCAGCCTCATTAACATAATCATGTACTTGGTTAGTTTATTGAATACACAGGAACAATGCAGGGGATATTAAAGAATTACTGTATTTTACTATATAATCAATAGAGCCCAACCGTAACCCCAGAAGCCCCGACTCAGAGGCCATGAAATGCACAATTTTGGAAGAGATATTCTTGCTCATCATGACACGAACTTGGTTAGCTTATTTAATACCTACAATAGGAACAGAGTGGAAGTTTTTAAATGAAATTATACACTTTCACTATATAATTAATAGAGCCCCGCCCTAACACCAGAACCCCTGACTCCGGGGCAATGAATTTCACAACTTTGGAAGAGGTAGCTTTATTCAACGTAACCATTTACATGTATAAATTGGTTTCTTTACTGAAATTCTCAGGAGCATAGAAGAAGTTTTTCGTAGAAAAGATGCATTTTTACTATATTTTACTATATAATCTATATACACTATAGCCCCACCCTAGCACTTAAGAACCCCTTACTCTGGGGCCATGAATTATTAATTTTGTAAGAGACAGCCTAATTTAATATAACTATGTACTTGGTTAGTGTTGTGAGATGTGTATTGTTTTATTATGTATATAATTAGTAACATTAAGTTTCCTGAACATTCCAGAGTGGTCAACATGTTCGGTCATTTTATCTAGAACATTCATAAATTTTGTGTATGTCCAGATTGTTCCAATAATATCATGTTTTAACAATTTCTAGAATATTCTAGATTTATGATACTGTATAAATACCCTGTCAATTCGATGCATAGATACTTTGTCGTATAAGCACTATTGAGATATAACTGGGATATATTTTCACTGGGACATTGTGTGCAGCAACGGACACTCTGATGTATGTATTTTTAGATTCTTGCTAAGTTTTTACTTTATGTTTCATATACTTATTATATATTACTGTAAATAAATTATTGTTAAGTTTAAATTGTGTTATTGATCTTTGCTGGCATTTCGGGTAATTCTGACCCATAACAGAATTGGGGGCTCGTCCGGGATAAAGAATTATTTGCACTTTTGCAGTTTATTATCAGAATTTTTATAATTGAACCTTTAAATTTGATTATAAGCCAGCAGAAATCAACATGGTGTTTTCGGTCACAGACTTTCTTAATTCACCAAGTGTTCAGGTTTTTGATACGTTAAAAAAGGATGACTTGATCGCATTAGGTTTGCATTTTGGTTAGATGTCAAATCCTCTCAGAGAAAGCAAGACATTAGAATTAAGGTTGCAAACAAACTAGTAGAAGAAAACATCTTTGAAAAATACGATCTTCCAGAATATACAGTTAAATCAGAGTTAGGCTCTTACAAAATGGCAGAATATCAGTTTCAATTAGAGTTAGAGAAAATGCGATTAGAAAGAGAAAAATTAGAAAGAGAAGATCGAGAAAAAGAAAGAGAAGAACGAGAGCGTGAACAAAAATTTGAATTAGACAAATTAGAAAGAGAAGAACGAGAGCGTGAACGAAAATTTGAATTAGACAAATTAGAAAGACAAGAGCACTTTGAGTTAGAGAAATTAAAATTACAAAACCAACCAGAACCTTCAACAGTTGTCAAAACTGAATTTGACGCAGCAAAAAATATCAGATTAGTTCCAAAATTTCAAGAAAAATCTGTAGACAAATATTTTCCCCAATTCGAAAAAGTCGCAGAGAATCTTAAATGGCCACAAAATGTTTGGTCAACGATGTTACAAAGTGTACTGGTTGGAAAAGCAGCTGAGGTGTACTCTGCACTAGGGGTAGCTGAGAGTTCAGACTATGAGAAGGTCAAAGCAGCAATATTAAAAGCATATGAATTAGTACCTGAAGCGTATAGACAAAAGTTCAGAAAGTATAGAAAGTTTGATAATCAAACATTTGTTGAATTTTCACGGGAGAAAGAAGATTTATTCGATCACTGGTTTAGATCTAAAAAACTTGATAAAACTTTTGCTAATTTGCGCCAAGTCATCCTAGTAGAAGAATTTAAGGAATGTGTTCCTCAAGATTTGAAAACACATTTAGAAGATAAGAATGTGAAAACTCTTGAAGAGGCAGCAGTCTGATACTTATGCTCTGTCTCATAAAAAGAATTTTGTTTCAAGATCTCAGACTAGCAGTAATTCTACCAATTCAGACACATATAAAAAGAGTGGTTCAGGGTCTCAGTCTTTCACAAGTTCCCAGTCTCCATCCCAAGGTGGTTTTAAGTCCGGTCCAGGACGTGTTGAAGGATCGTCTGGAATAGGGTCGCTTCCTACTTGTAGTTATTGTAAGAAAAAGGGTCATCTGATCAGTGAATGCTTTAAACTTAAGAGAAAAAATGATTTTGATAAAACTCAACCACATGCTTGTGCGGCAGTTAGAGGTGATAGAGAAGCCTTAGTTTCGATTTGTTCTGACACTCCTGATGTCCAGGGTTCACAGTCCAGTTCTATTGATTCTATGGAGGATTATAAGCCCTTTATGTCTCAGGGATTTGTTTCACTCGGTGACTCTAGCGAAATAAAACCTGTCCAGATTTTGAGAGATACTGGTGCTGCACAGACGTTATTGTTAGAGGGCGTGCTTCCTTTGTCTGAGCAGACTTCTACTGGTGGGTCAGTTTTATTACAGGGTGTGGAGCTAGGCGTCATTGATGTTCCCCTGCATAGAATTATTTTGAAGTCAGATTTAGTTACTGGACCTGTTATCGTAGGTGTTCGACCTACTCTTCCCGTTCCAGGCATTTCTTTGTTGTTAGGCAACGATTTAGCTGGTGGGAAGGTTGTACCTGATCCTATAGTTTGTGAGAAAATCACTTCCAATGTCATGTGCGATGATGAAGATGATGACATTTATCCAGCCTGTGCTGTTACTAGAGCGATGGCCAGAAGACGAGAAATGGAGGCAGACCATACTCAAGCCTTTGACGAGACGAATTCCTCTGTTGATATTGATTTGAATGACACTTTCTTATCTGATCTTGATGGCACTCAAACCAGCATGGAACCACACAATATCAAGAAGCAAGATAAGAAAGAACTTTTACCAAAATTTGGTGGTGAGGATGATGAGTTGCATCCACTAGTTAACCAAGGCAAGGACATCCTCAGCCGAGAACGTTTACTCTCTGAACAACATAAAGACCCAGATATCACTCAACTTAGTAAGAGGGCACTTCCATCAGAAGAGGCTACTAAAGTTGGAGAATGCTTCTATATGAAAGATGGCATCCTTATGTGAAAATGGCGACCACCTGACGCTTCTCCAGATGAAGTGTGGCGTGTTGTTCACCAGATAGTGGTCCCAGCTGCCTATCGTCGAGATGTCATGAGTTTAGCTCACGATACACCTATGGCTGGTCATTTAGGTATCAATAAGACTTATAATAGGATTTTGAGTCATTTTTATTGGCCTAAGCTAAGAAAGGATGTTTCGAAGTTTTGCAAGTCATGTCATGTTTGTCAGATGGTAGGTAAACCGAATCAGAAGATACCATCCGCCCCTCTCCAACCAATTCCAGCTTTTGAAGAACCGTTTAGTCGAGTGTTGGTGGATTGTGTAGGACCTTTGCCTAGGACCAGATCTGGGAACCAGTATTTACTTACCATTATGTGTACATCTACTCGATTTCCTGAAGCCATACCTCTTAGGAATATAAAGGCAAAGAGCATAGTTAAGGCCCTAACCAAGTTTTTCAGTTTTGTAGGAGCACCCAAGGCAATTCAGTCGGATCAAGGCTCAAATTTTATGTCGGGGTTGTTCCAGCAAGTCATGCATGAGTTGGGTATAAGGCAATATAGATCAACTGCTTATCATCCTGAGTCCCAGGGGGCGCTAGAACGTTTTCATCAAACCCTAAAAACAATGCTGAAGACCTATTGTTACCAATATGAAAAAGACTGGGACGAAGGGGTTCATCTTGTGCTATTTGCTGCACGAGAAGCAGTCCAGGAGTCTCTTGGGTTCAGTCCTTTTGAATTGGTGTTCGGACATACAGTTAGAGGTCCTTTGAAATTGTTGAAGGAAAAGTGGCTGACTGAGACTAATGATCTTAATCTTTTAGATTATGTGTCTGATTTCAAAGAAAAACTTTACAATGCTTGTAAATTAGCACAAGAAAATTTGAAGAGTTCTCAGTTGAAAATGAAAATGTGGTATGACAAAGATGCCAGAAATAGGGTGTTTAAGCCAGGTGATAAGGTTCTTGTATTTTTACCTATTCCTGGTCATCCTTTAAAGGCCAGATTTTATGGCCCTTATGAAATTGAAAGCAAGATCAGTGATGTAAACTATGTAGTTAAGACACCAGGTTGACGTAAAGAGAAACGGGTTTGTCACATTAACATGTTAAAAGAGTATTTTGAAAGGTGTGACCGAAATTCTGTAAAACCAGTTTCCACTTTAGCCAATGCTAAGACTGTTCAAAATTGTATTGAAAGTGATACGAATGTAGAAATGAATGAGAAAGATTGTAATCAGAGTGTCCGCTTGAAAAATTCAGAAATTTTGGCTGATTTTGATGCCAAACTTGGACATTTGAACATTCACCAAAAAGAACAAGTTAAAAACTTGATGAATGAGTATCATCAAATCTTTTCGGATGTTCCAAAGAAAACTAATGCAGCTTGTCATGATGTCATAGTGAGTGACGTCCTGCCTATCAAACAACATCCGTACCGTCTGAATCCAATAAAATTGCAGTACCTAAGAAGGGAAGTGCAGTACATGTTGGACAATGACATTGTTTAACCTAGTAAAAGTGATTGGAGCTCACCGTGTATTCTTGTACCAAAACAGGACGGTTCGTACCGATTATGTACAGACTTTAGAAAGGTGAATTCTGTTACCAAAACTGATTCATATCCAATACCTAGAATCGATGACTGAATTGACAACATTGGAAACGCGAAATTTGTCAGTAAATTTGACCTGTTGAAAGGCTACTGGCAAGTACCGTTAACAGAAAGAGCAAAAGAAATATCTGCTTTTGCTACACCAGATGGACTTTACCAGTATAAAGTAATGCCTTTTGGCATGAAAAACGCACCGGCTACATTCCAAAGAATGATTCACTCCCTTCTTCAAGACCTTGAGGGATGCGAGGCCTACATTGATGATGTCGTCATATACAGCAACACATGGGACGAACATTTTAGCTAAAGCAAATTTAACTGTGAACCTTGAAAAAAGTGAATTTTGTCATGCCTATGTAGAGTATTTAGGTCATAAAGTAGGTCAAGGTTATGTTACACCCATAATGGCTAAAGTGGAAGCTATTGCAAAGTTCCCGATTCCTACAAACAAGAAAGAATTAATGAGGTTTTTGGGCATGGCTGGGTTTTACAGAAAATTTTGTCCAAATTTTTCCTCAGTTGTTAGTCCACTTACAAATCTTTTACAAAAGAGGGTTAACTTTGAATGGACAAAGGACTGTGAAAAATCCTTTCATAAAATCAAATCTGTCCTGATGAGCAACCCAGTTCTGTCAACTCCAGATTTTTCTAAGCAATTTAAGCTTACTGTTGACGCTAGTGATGTTGGAATCGGGGCAGCTTTGTTTCAAGAACATAGTGATAATGTAGATAGAGTTGTTTCTTATTTTTCAAAGAAACTTACAAAATGTCAGCGAAATTATTCTACTATTGAAAAAGAATGCCTTGCTTTGTTGTTAGCTTTACAGCATTTTGATGTTTATTTGAATGTTACTTTGCATCCAATTCTTGTGTATACTGATCACAACCCCCTGACATTTTTGCATAAATTGTCAAACAAGAATCA
The DNA here is from genome assembly GCF_032062105.1 of Saccostrea cuccullata. Classification (NCBI taxonomy): domain Eukaryota; kingdom Metazoa; phylum Mollusca; class Bivalvia; order Ostreida; family Ostreidae; genus Saccostrea; species Saccostrea cuccullata. The sequence goes on from NW_026933778.1 coordinate 52,978, forward strand.
AAGACTGACTAGATGGAGTTTGTTGTTACAAGAATACAACATAACAATTAAGCATATCAAAGGCAAAGACAATTTTATTGCAGACGCCTTGTCAAGAGTATCGTAAACATACTAGATTTTGTATTGATGTACATGTTTTACAATTTAAGTTTTTCATTGACATTCAAACTTTTTAAGGGGGGAGGTGTTGTGAGATGTGTATTGTTTTATTATGTATATAATTAGTAACATTAAGTTTCTTGAACATTCCAGAGTGGTCAACATGTTCGGTCATTTTATCTAGAACATTCATAAATTTTGTGTATGTCCAGATTGTTCCAGTAATATCATGTTTTAACAATTTCTAGAATATTCTAGATTTATGATACTGTATAAATACCCTGTCAATTCGATGCATAGATACTTTGTCGTATAAGCACTATTGAGATATAACTGGGATATATTTTCACTGGGACATTGTGTGCAGCAACGGACACTCTGATGTATGTATTTTTAGATTCTTGCTAAGTTTGTACTTTATGTTTCATATACTTATTATATATTACTGTAAATAAATTATTGTTAAGTTTAAATTGTGTTATTGATCTTTGCTGGCATTTCGGGTAATTCTGACCCATAACAGTTAGTTTAATTAATGCCCAATAGCAGAAAAGAAGATTTTCAAAGAATTAATGCATTTTCACCATATAATCTACATATCCCCACCCTAGCACCAGAACCCTTGACCCCAGGGCCACTAATTTTACAATAATGGTAGAGGACTCAATGCTGATTACAATTATGCAAACAGTTTGACTGCTTGGTGCCCAGGAGTAAAGAAGAAGATCTTTAAAGATTGCATTAAATTTAGTAGTTTTGGCCCCACTCCTCAGGCCCCAGGGGGGCAGGGACCATAAAATTCACAATTTTTGTTCCCCTTCACGCACATATGCATTATGCCTCACTTGGTTGAAATCGGTGGGGTAGTTGTAGAGAAGAAGCTGTAAATTTTCAAATGTTAACGCACAACGAACCACGCACACCGCACGACGACGGACGAAAATGGATAGCAATAGGTCACGTGAGTTTAACTCAGGTGACCTAAAGAACAATTTCATGATACTGTATTGAGGGGCTGGAATAATTGCGATGATCATGCAATTATTTTCATACGTTAACATCTCTAATTTTGGCGGAGGAAAGGGCAGTATTCATTCATGAATTTATATACATGTATGCACCTCCATCAGTTACAATTTGACCAAATTTAATGGTGACGTTAAATGGAATGATAAACTTGAATAATAAAACATGTTATATAATGTTCATGGCGTCGGTAGTCTAGTGGTTAAGATGCCGGACTCCAAACCGAAAGCTTGTGAGTCCGAATCGATCCTGGCCATGGTAAGTCGACGTTGTGTCCTTGGGAAAGGCACAATACACGAATTTCCTCACTACACCCAAATGTAAAAGAGAACTTGGCTATAGACAGTGAAAGATATCGTCAGAATGATAGTGTTCTAGCACCTTAACAGTAGCTTTTACTGAGAAAGATTCTTGATTGTTATGGTCAATAAGGTATTGTAAAGCGCTATGAGTAGAAAAGCTCTATACAAAAACAATTATTATATCTATTATTATTATTAATATTAAATAATCCTTTTAAAAATAGTACATTTTTTAATGATAGCACGTATAAAGAACTAAAAAGTCATTTAAAATGTAAACAAAACTGTATCAAATTACAAAAAACAAAAATGAATGCTTTAAAAAGAGGTTACATGTAACTGATATTGGCATATATCGGGACCCAAATATTTGCTAAGGGTAAGTTTAATAAAATAAAAAAATAAAACGATATACCATCTTGCGACCCTGCACAAGAAAAGTTAAATTTAAGTATTTCTTAAAAAATACACACTATCATAATCTTAATATATTTATAAGTTATGCAAAATTTTCTCTTCCAATTGAAACGTTTAATTGTTTCTTAAACAATACTTTTTGTGTTGAAACCTACCCATCAACAAATCTCAGGTTTCATTTTTTAGCATCTTAGAGTTTAATTTCGTGCCCTACAATAAATCAGATTACTTGATTTCCATAATATACGCCACGGTATACATATACATCTGATGACAGAATGATAAAATTTCTCAAACAGAACCAACATTCTGATAACTTTTTTGACTTCGTGTAAGAAATAAAATCATTTAAATCTTCCTGGTTCGTACCTTTTTAAAGTAAAGATCCCTTATTTCTCTCAATTCTACCTTAGAGATCGATCGGGTAAAGCGAGCAAGATGAAGAGTTCCTTAATATCTTTATGTCTTCTTTCTTCTTATGTGTGTGGAATAACGGCATTTTGTAAGGTTTTATATATTTTTTTCGAAATAATTTATGACTTGTAAAATTTTTTTTTATATGTTAAGAATACAGATAAGACTTTTTTTCTCCAAAATTAAACAGATCAAAAATTACAATCATAGTACATGTAATATGGATATATATGTAGGATCTCACGTGATTTTAGTTTGATGTAATATTTATCCAACGAGTAGTGTGTTTTATATTCCCGAGCCTAAGCGATTCTTTTTATCCCATGTTTTATACAAAACAATCAATGTTTATGAATACTGTTTTCATGTAGGACTCCACTTCATTTTATTTCATCGCTCTAACGCAAAACCCATTGTTTCGTCATAACTGTGTGATATGAAAACGATATCACATGAGCTATATCAACGGAATAAAGGGTTAAACATGTGATAAAATGATATTATAAACATTTCTTTCTGAAAAAGAAAGAAAACCTAAAGCAATTCGCTTAATTGAAAACAAAATTGCAATTATTTATTTTTGATTTTATTCTGCCTGTGCTGAATTTTCTGTCGTTACGATTATTTTGGTTCATCGGTTTCTGTTAATTTTCACCGCATTTTTAATTCAATTTGTATGATAAATGAAATCAAGAAAAAAGTTCCAACAAGCGGCATGTTCTCATAAAAAAAGCAAATAATAAGTCTGCTTTTTTCAAGATGTAGCAGACATAAGTAAAGGGTATTTTTGCAAAGTACGTCAAGGGACGGTAATGATGGTGTTTTTCATAATATTTGTAACAGGGCCAACATTTCGATTGCTCTTTTGACTTGGTGTAAGAAAATGGGTTACTTAAATCTTCCTGATTGGTTCCTTTTAAAATAGCAACCTCTTTATTTGCTCAATTCAATGCTTCTGATGTTTTTCATACTAATTGTTAGTCCGTTATTTATACACTGAATTGACGACGGATTTTTCAGTTATTTCTCGATCATTACAAGGAGCACTGTTACAATGTACAATGCACTTTGAAAAAATTATGCACTTAGATTCTTTTTTTTCAATCTTGTGAAAACGAAAGTGTAATAGATAAACAGACACAGGGACCAGAATTACTGTAATTATCCCCGACTTTCAGTGATAATAGTGAAAAAATATTCTCATAACAAATTTGGTATAAAATTATATAAAATCTGTTTCCTAAAAAGAATACGATTCCAATTGGCGCCAAAAAGAAAATTAAAGGAATAATTAAACTGATATTTCAATGTGCCTTTAATGCAATTTGAAGCATTCATGCATCTCAAAACAGTACACTGTGATCAAAATTAAATATTAACATTTTATGTCATTGAAAAAACTACAAAAAGTAAAAAAAAAAACTTCTTTCCTATATAAATCTACTGTTTCATGGAAAAGCGTCGTTAAAAAAAATCACGTGCGGGAAGGGACAAATAGAAACAGGAGCGGGCCTTGCGGAATAAAGGACATGTGAAAATAAGGGAAAACTCTCAGATTTTTTCGATTCATGACGATCATTAATTGCCTTCAGCATTTATGCAAATTATCACGTATAAGCCAATCGATTTTTTTCACATCATGAAACTAAGAAACTAAACAGTTATTCCTCATTTTATTAAATCATAACACAGCTTCCCAAAATTTCATAGACAAAATTTTGAAGTTTTACTGCAAATCAAAGTAGGCCGAGGTACTGTAATGTTGGTGTATTTTACGTTTTATAACAGGAATTACAGTCACATTTTAAATAGCAATTGCTGTATATCGACACTATAAATATTTGAGAAGGTCAATTGTTGACTGCAGGGGTAACAAGGTCAGTAAGCATATCTTAAAAAACTTAAATGCTTCGAAATATATGTGCAAAATGTGAAACCAATACCCCTTACAGTTCTCAAGGTATAAGGCGTGGCAGACAGGTACCGGGTAACGTGATACCACTGTTTCGCTCTGATGAAGAGCATTACCCGAGAATGCGTTTTTGTGTTCTTTAGCTTATGAGCAATATCACAATGGTTTAAAGTAGTGAGTTATCGTTCCTAACATAGCGGCGCTACATGTCCCGGTCCTTGTGATACTTCCGCTTCGTAGTAAACACACGTGAAACAATAACGATAAGAGTACATTAGTAAGTAATAAGTTGAATTAGAACACACAACAATGCCCAGTAGTTGCTGCTGTGTACCTGGATGTCATGAAAGAGGCGGGCATCAGTTCCCGACCGAAAAATCAAGGAGAGACAAGTGGATTATAGCAATTAAACGCTTGGACGAACATACGAGAAAGTTATGGGAGCCTTCCAAGTCTGTCGTTGTATGCAAACGACATTTTAAACCTGACGATTACGTGACAGAAACAATACAAGGTATTGTGATTCAACATTGTTTTGATCACTATCGAATGTTGTAGTAAATGAAAAGATAACATTTCTTGCAAACTGTATCAGCTGTGTGTATAGCCGATTTGTATTTTTATACAACCCACTTTTTTTTTTTATTTTCATGTTCTTTAAATTGCATTAAAAATTTTCATTGAAACACACATATGTGAAAACGAATAAAAATAGCGTTTTCAGTATGAATAGATATACACTACATTGTTTATCAACAGGACAGAAACCATTACATGGAAGACTAAAGAGCTCTTCAGTCTCTAGTATTTTCTGCTGGACAAAGTCATCGGCAGCATCAACTTCAAGATCTTCTCGAGTAGAAGGCCGGGTGCAGAAAAAGAGAAAATTTGAGGAAGCTTGCCATGATGACCTTGAGGACAGCATTAATGAATCAAATGTAGACTTTGTTGAAGAGATTGTGTCAGCTGATGAGTCCACAAGCAATGTTAC